>NC_073313.1:161506010-161624732 GCF_027595985.1 Sorex araneus
CCTTCTCCTTCTCCTTCTCCTTCTCCTTCTCCTTCTCCTTCTCCTTCTTCTTCTTCTTCTTCTTCTTCTTCTTCTTCTTCTTCTTCTTCTTCTTCTTCTTCTTCTTCTTCTTCTTCTTTTTCTTCTTTTTCTCCTCCGCCTCCTCCTTCTCCTCCTCCTACTCCTCCTTGTCCTCCTCTTCCTCTTCATCCTCCTCTTCCTCCTCCTTCTCCTCTTCCTCCTCCTTCTCCTCTTCCTCCTCCTTCTCCTCTTCCTCCTCCTTCTCCGCCGCCGCCTCCTCCTCCTCCAAGACAGAAGAGTCTCCAGCTTCCTCCTCCTCCTCTTCCTCCCTCTTCCTCCCCCTCCTCCTCCCCTTCTTCCCTCCCCCTCCCTCCCTCATCTCTTCCTCCTCTTCTCCTTGCCCTTCCCTTCCTTCCTCCTTCTGCATTCCTTCCTCCCTCTGTTTCCTTCCTTTCATCCCTCCCCACTGGAAGACGGGAACTGGGCTTCCTTCCTGAGCCTTGATGGCTACAAGATTTCCCCCCTCACCTTTCCCAACTCTTCTTTAGCCACCACTGACCTGTCTCTGGTGTCCTGCTTGTCCAGTCACTGGACGTAAGCGCGGGCGTCTGCTTAGATCCCCCCACACCCCGAAACAGACTTCACAGACCCACTTGGATTCCTCTCGGGCGCGTTGGGTATTCCGACGGCCGGGTCCGAGTGTTCAGCCAATAAAACCGGCTGAGGAATGTGAGAAATGTCTCCAGTGCATGAAGTCAGTGTTTCATATTTGTCTGAGGCTCCCGGTGGGCCTGGAAGCCCCCCTCCCACTCCCCCCTGCCTCCCACATTGCTCTTTCCCAGGAGGAGAGTGTTTGATATCAGCATGGGGTCCGTGCAGTTCTGGCGGGGGGTGAAGGTGCTCTCTCTGGGACGCGGACTTTTCATGTTAACCTGATCATTCCCGTGCACCCAGCAGCCCTCGGGGAAGTAACAGGCGGAGGCTCACTCCTCTGGGTTTATTTTTTAAATTTTCTCCTGGCGGGTAAAATGCTGCTGAGAAAACCAGGTGAGTGGCGGGAAAGGTTCCTGTCACATTAGCACTGGAGCACTGTCGTCCTGTTGCTCATCGATTTGCTCGAGTGGGCGCCAGTCACGTCTCCATGGTGAGACTTGTTGTGACTGTGTTTGGCATCTCGAATACGCCACGAGGAGCTTGCCAGGTTCTGCCGTGCGGGCAGGATACTCTTGGCAGCTTGCTGGGCTCTCCGAGAGGGACAGAGGAATTGAACCCGGGTCGGCCGTGTGCAAGGCAAATGCCCTACCCACTGTGCTATCCCTCCGCCCAACACTGAACAAAAGAAAGAAAGAAAAAAAGGATCCTGACACCAACAGAGCCAAAACCCCAGATGATTCGAATGATTCTAGGCTGTCTCCAGCTCTGAGTGCATTTCTTCAGGTGGATCATTTCTTCTCTCCTCTTTGCTGCTCCCCCTCCCCTCAGCCCCATTTTCCAAGGAAGCGCGCCTATGTGCGTTTGGATCTGGCAGTAGGTGAACGTGTTTAGTGGCCTTGTTTCTCAAACAGGATTTGCTTGGTCTGTTGGGGTGGGGTGGGGGGGTGGCCAACAAATTACTTTCTTCTTTTTTAAAAAAAAATTGGCTATTTTATTTTTTGAAGATTTTATTGTTGGATCACTGTGAGACAGACCCTTACAAAGCTGCTCACGATCGGGTTTCAGTCCTACAGGGTTCCAACACCCGTCCCTCCACCAGGGCACATTTCCCAGCACCCGTGTCCCCAGGTTCCCTCCCCTCACCCCCCACCCCTGCCTGCCTCTATGGCAGGGGCTTTTCTTTTCTTTCTGTCTCTGTCAGCTTGTCTGTCTGTCCGTCTGTCTCTCTCTCCTTTGGGGTATTATGGTTTAAAAGTAGATAAAGGGATATTCTTTGGGGTTCCTCCTGGCTCTGCACTCAGGAATTACTCCTGGCGGTGCTCGGGGGACCCTATGGGATGCTGGGAATCGAACCCGGGTCGGCCATGTGCAAGGCAAACGCCCTCCCCGCTGTGGTATCGCTCCGGCCCCCATAAAGGGATATTCTTGATAACCTTTCAGTATCACTATTGCAAGGATATTTTTAAATGCTTCTGGTTCCAGGGGGGGTTCCGGTGGGTGGGAGAGGGGTTAAGTTCCCACCACAACTTGCCAGTGGCCCAGAAGGGAGAGAAACACGGCCACCCTCCCCACCCCCCACCCCCAAAGGGCGAGGAATTCAGGATGACTAACAAGGCCACTGAGGCTGCCAAGATAGTCTGAGGAGTAGGAGATGCCCCATGTGGGGAAGCAGGACCCAGATTTCCGAGCATCACCCACCAGCCCTTCCTTCCCGTTTTCCTCCCCTGGGCGGTGGGCACGCGGCCACCCCTTTGGAGTATGGTTTGCTGCCTTTGGCCGCTGTGTTTCCTCATCTGTAGTTGGCGTCTCCCCTTTCCTGAGAATTCAGCCATCCCCGAGTTTCAGAGTAAGCCTGGAGGGGCAGGAAGAGTTAGAACTTCGGGGTCGATGCATGGATAAAGCAAACCAACGCGCGGAGGGGTGTCAGCCGAGAGAGCGGATTCTGGTGGGGATCGGGGTGCCTGCAGCGTCACTCAACATCCTGTCATCTCTGCCTCAGTTTCCCCCATCCTGCCTGCACCCTCACCCGGCTCCCAGCCCAGGGCGCTGGGAAGATGATGCCAGAGAGGACGGGCAAAGTATGTCGAAGTATGTCAGGAAACCGAACCCAGGGTCACGGGACAGTATCTAGGACCCATTAACCAGTGACCCACCCCGCCATGATTTTTTGTTAGCCTTGACTCCCCCGACACCCCCCCCCCCAGGAGCCTGACCATGAGTCACACCGTGTCTCAACGGAAGGTTGTCATAGCAGAACCCGAGAACAAAGGAGAAAAAATTCTTGGCTTTGGACTTAAAAAAATAAATAAATAAATAAAACCCCAAACCGACTAAGCTTCAGGCTTTACACACACAAAAAAGATTTGGATGACTCTGGGAGCAACGCAAGCCAATTCCTCTCCTGCTCATGTAAAATAAAAATTCCCCTGGCCGGGGTACAAGGAGCTATTCTAAGGCGAAAGCTCCACAGGGTTGGATGAGGCGAATCCCAGAAGGGACCATGGCCCCCTTCCCGGGGTCCAGTACTAAGGGGCGGTGGGGTTCTGGTTCTGAAGACTCCAGCTGGACTTGTATTCCAGGGTGCAGGTTCCAAAGCTGGCCAAGCTCAGAGAGATGCACCCCCCACCCCCACCCCCAACCACACACACACACACACACACACACACACACACACACACACACATCCAGCTACAGAGGGTTCACATAAAGCATGAGAGATGTGAGGCTGGAGTAATAGCACAGCGGGGAGGGCATTTGCCTTGCACGGGGCTGACCCGGGTTCAAGTCCCAGCATCCCCTAGGGTCCCCCGAGCACCGCCAGGAGTAATTCCTGAGTGCAGAGCCAGGAATAACCCCTGTGCATTGCCAGGTGTGACCCAAAAAGCAGGAAAAAAAAGCATGAGAGATGCTTTGGACGGTTTCCACCCGCCGAGAGTAGAGAGAGAGGTGACTGTGCTGTTTGCGTCGACACAGAAATGATTCCCCCAGCTGACCCTGGGTGGTAGTAGTGCCGCAGCCCTCTGCTGAGAAAATGGGGGCAGCAGGCAAAGTGCTTCCCCCCTCCAGTCTCAGAGATGCAGCTGTTCCAGAGGTCAAAGCAGGCCCAATCTGGGCGTGCCTGGATGGACATGGACAGGTGGGGTTTGCGTGGACGCCTCTGAAGTTTGTGATGGATTTGGGTATCATGGTGGATCCGGCCAGGCTGCCTTGTGATACCTCACGCCACAGAACTTGCCTTCCTCCGAAAGACCCCGCCTGTTCACCCCTCTGATGCCACGACCTCGGGTGGTTCAGATTCCACAGAGAAGTTCGGTGAGGATGAAAAGGCTAAAGTTCTAACACTTCAGATCTGAAGAGCAGATTTTTTTTTGTTGCTATTTTGGGTCCCACCCGGCGATGCTCAGGGGTTATTCCTGGTTCATGCACTCAGGAATTACTCCTGGTGGTGCTCAGGGGACCCTATGGGATGCTGGGAATCGAACCCGGGTCGACCACGTGCAAGGCAAACGCCCTCCCCACTGTGCTATCACTCCAGCCCCAAGAGCAGATTTTGAGAGGGGGCACCTGAGTCCCCCCCAAAAGAGGGCTGGCGGACGCAGACATACATACGGTCACGGTGGAGATTTGTGTCACGGAACTTAAGGAAACACACAAAAAAATCTTATCTTCTGAATTTGGTTCAGATTCTGATTGGCTTTTTTTAGGGAAGGGGGCAGGGGGCACCCAGTGGTGTTCAGTCAGGGGGTGCTCAGGGGATTGTCTGTGGCACGGGGAATTAAACCGGGGTTGGCTGCATTGGCTGGAGCAATAGCACGGGCTGGAGTGATAGCACAGGTGTAAGGGGGCGAGAGTCTGGGCCTGTGCGTGGCGGCTACCCCCACACGCAATGGAACAGGAGGAGAAATCAGGAGCACAGCTGCCCTGGGCTGCTGGCAACTCCACACTCTGGGAGGCACGGGGTGGGGGGGGGTTTCTTTGTCCCCTTGCATCTTCCTTCCTTCCTTCCTTCCTTCCTTCCTTCCTTCCTTCCTTCCTTCCTTCCTTCCTTCCTTCCTTCCTTCCTTCCTTCCTTCCTTCCTTCCTTCCTTCCTTCCTTCCTTCCTTCCTTCCTTCCTCCCTCCCTCCCTCCCTCCCTCCCTCCCTCTTCTCCCTTTCTCTCTCTCTCTCTCTCTCTCTCTCTCTCTCTCTCTCTCTCTCTCTCTCTCTCCCCCTTCCCTCCCTCCCTTTCAGGCATTGTGGTCTGCATATTGATACTAAGAGATTATCAAGAATATCCCTTGGCTGGAGCAATAGCACAGTGGGGAAGGCGTTTGCCTTGCATGCGGCCGACCCACGTTCAATCTCTGGCATCCCATAGAGTCCCCTGTGCACCGCCAGGAGTGATCCCTGAGTGAAAGCCAGGAGGAACCTCTGAGCATTGCCGAGTGTGACCCAAAAAGTCACTGTTGCTCATCAATTTGCTCGAGTGGGCACCAGTAACATCTCCATGGTGAGACTTGTTGTGATTGTTTTTGGCATATCCAATACGCCACGGAGAGCTTGCCAGGCTCTGCTGTGCGGGTGAGATACCCTCTGTAGCTTGCCGGGCTCTCTGAGAGGGGCGGAGGAATTGAACCCGGGTCAGCTTCATGCAAGGCAAATGCCCTACCGCTGTTCTATCGTTCCAGCCCCCCAAAAAGCTGGAAAAGAAAGGAAGGAAGAAAAGAAAGAAAGAAAGAAAGAAAGAAAGAAAGAAAGAAAGAAAGAAAGAAAGAAAGAAAAGAAAGAAAGAAAGAAAGAAAGAAAGAAAGAAAGAAAGAAAGAAAGAAAGAAAGAAAGAAAGAAAGAAAGAAAGAAAGAAAGATAGAAAGAAAGATATATCCCTTACCTACTCTTAACACTCAGATCTTGTCCAGCGTGATCCTTCCTAGCTATTATTGTCATCATGGTCTCTTCTCCATCTCTCAGTCTGTCAGTCAAATCTCAGGATCCACTTTCTCCCTCTCCAGTGTGAATTCTGCACTGCAGGGCAGCCATCTCTCTCCTCTTGTGAACCTTGGCCCAGTGACTGGGCCCGGGAGGCATGCTATAATCACTGAGAAATGTGCAGCCCTGTCACGTCGTCTTATTGCTTAATTAGGGTTCTATTTTCGACTCAGAGCGTCACTTGGCTGGGAAAGACGGCCTCCCCTGACGCCGTCCTCGCCCTCTCTGTCTGGCTCTGGCCTGGGCGACAACTCACGCCCTTTGGTTCAGTAACAATACCTTCAACTCTTGCAGTGAGTTCTTGCATCTATGCTGTTTCCCAGGGGGAGAAAATACTCTCCAAGTTTGGTCAGCCAAGGATATACTTGAGCTCATGTGGCCAAAACTTGGTTTTTTAATTATTATCATTATTACTATTTGGCTCTAGGAAATCTCAGTAGACTTACGTGATGCAAAAAAAAAAAAAGTTTCTAGTTCACTCTTGAACCTTTGATTCTAGTGGGTTTTCTTTGGGCAGAAGGGTCCCACGCAGTGCTCAGGTGATGGGGGATACTTCCGGTGATACTCGCTGTCCAGTGCTCAAGCCTGAATGAAGAGGTGGTGTGTTGGGGCCCTGGTGATACTCAGGGGGGGGGCCTCTGGGGCCATGCCAGGGCTGCTCAGAAGGTCACTGTCACTGTCACCCCGTTGATCAACTATTTGCTCGAGCGGGCACCAGTAATGTCTCCATGGTGAGGCTTGTGACTGTTTTTGGCATATCAAATATGCCACGGGGAGCTTGCCAGGCTTTGCCGTGTGGGTGGGATCCTCTCAGTAGCTTGCCGGGCTCTCTGAGAGGGGTGGAGGAATCGAATCCAGGTCGGCCGTGTGCAAGGCAAACGCCCTCCCCGCTGTGCTATCGCTCCAGCCCCCAGAAGGTCACATGGTTCCCTAACCCTATCCTCATCCGCACTGACTGCAAATTTTAATTCAAAACCTGGATGTTTCAAGGGCTGTGGAAATAGCTCCACAGCGAGGCCCCAACTTTGATCCTAGGCTAATTTTGTATGTCCCCTCACTCCTGGCACCTCTGGCGGCCACCCTGTCACCTCTGAACCCAGGGACCTAAACTGTCAGGCTAGTGCCTGAGGCCAAACAGTGCCAGGAGCTGCCCCCAACATGCCCCCCACCCCCCATTAATCTGGAAATATCGAGTTCTGTGTGTTTGAGAGGTACCAATCCAGTCCTAGGTTGCCAAGCAACAAAGAAAGTGGTAGCATCTGGAATGTTCTAGAAAAGCTGGGCGTTCTGAAGGCTCTGGCCACATTCTGTGTCCCAGTCACTTACCGTGCACCCCGTGAGTACGTGAGTATGTCAAGTCCCGAAGAGCAGAAAGCTCAGCCGCCTCCTCCCCACCCCCCCAAGGCTCGTTAAGGAGCGTTAAGGAGCATTAAGGAGATGCTAAGAGCGAAGCTCTCTCACTCTTTGGTCCGCACGGAACTGCAGAGTGAGTGACGTCTTTCTGTCAGAAATAGAAGCGACTAAATT
The DNA here is from genome assembly GCF_027595985.1 of Sorex araneus. Lineage (NCBI taxonomy): Eukaryota > Metazoa > Chordata > Mammalia > Eulipotyphla > Soricidae > Sorex > Sorex araneus. Next base: position 161,513,157 of record NC_073313.1, read on the forward strand.
GTGGAGACAGCTGGTGGAGATTAGGCGCTTGCAAGGTAGCCTGAGCTGGAGGGCGCGACTCCCCCGGATAAAGCGGTCCCGAGTCAATCCCGCAGAGGGTCGTTCAGACAGGCCGGGGGAGATCTCTGAGGTGAAGGGATGTGACTCCCTCCTGACTCACTGGGTTCTCCCTACCGGGACCCTTTAAAAATGCTGACTAGACGCCTAAGAAACACTTAACCGCACGCATTATCTCCAGAGGTCACTGGGCCTGGCCCGGGTCAGAATAACTCCGTTGGTATGTGCTGGTTTAAGGCTTGGAAGAGGAACTGAGCACTTAGATAAGGCTCCTTGGGGGGCCCTGCTACTAAATGCAGAGTGATAGAGTTTTTTTGGGTTTTTTTGTTTTGTTTTGTTTTGCTTTTTGGGTCACACCCAGCGATGCTCAGGGCTGACTCCTGGCTCTGCACTCAGCAATCATTCTTGGCGATGCTCGGGGGACCCTATGGGATGCTGGGGATCGAACTCGGGTCGGCCACGTGCCAGGCCAACACCCTTCCTTCTGTGCTATCGCTCCGGCCCCCAGAGTGAGTGACGGAGGTTTTATAGACCAGTTTTTATGCTGTAATTCAAATGCTGATCCAGCAGTGAAATCCACTTGAGGAATTCCAACGGGACACCTTGATCACGGCGTGCAAACCAACAGGAATACTCCAGGAATACTCTCTCGGCCTTTCCTGGAAATGAGTAAGGAGTGGGCTTCACAAAGATCCCTCTAGAAATCTCCAAAAGCCGCTCTTCTTTCGGGTCACTGAAGGCACACGCTTTCTGGAAATTCAGGAATTAAATGGACCCAAGTAAGCTTTCCTCAGATCATGAACATGAAGGTTCTGGAAGCTGGCTCTTGAACACCAAGGACCTGATTTCTTTCCTTTCTTCCTTCCTTCCTTTTTTCTTTTCTTTCTTTCTTTCTTTCTTTCTTTCTTTCTTTCTTTCTTTCTTTCTTTCTTTCTTTCTTTCTTTCTTTCTTTCTTTCTTTCTCTTTCTTTCCTTCTTTTTCTTTCTTCTTTCTTTACTTCCTCCTTCTTTTTTTCTTCCTTTCTTCCTTCCTTCCTTTCTTTCTTTCTTTTTCTTTCTTTCTTTCTTTCTTTCTTTCTTTCTTTCTTTCTTTCTTTCTTTCTTTCTTTCTTTCTTTCTTTCTTTCTTTCTTTCTTCCTTCCTTTCGATCACTGTGTCACTGTCATCCTGTTGATCACTGATTTTCCTGAGCGGGTGCCAGTAACGTCTCCATTCATCCTAGCCCTGAGATTTTAGCAGCCTCTCTTTACTCATTCTTACCAGCAGTGCCGTATTGGAGGCCCTCTCAGGGTCAGGGGAATGAGACCCATCATTGTTACTGTATTTGGCCTATGGGATACGCCACGGAGAGCTTGCCAGGCTCTGCCGTGTGGGCAGGATGCTCTCGGTGCCTTGCCAGGTCCTCTGAGAGATAGAACTAGGCTATAAGAAGTCGCGCGGCTGATATTGACTTTAAATGTATAGTGTGATCAAACGCTTTTTATTTATTTTTGCATCACACCTGGCAATGCCCAGGGGCTTCTCCTGGCTCTGCACTCAGGGTTCACTCCTGGCGGTGCTCAGGGGGGACCCTATGGGATGCCGCAGATCAAACCCGGGTCAGCCGTGTGCAAGGCCAACGCCCTCCCTGCTGTACTGTTGCTCCCTGCCAGAGCTGATTTCTTGGTAGCGCCATCTCCTGAGCCCCTGGTCCCCTGCTTAGGACGTGGGAATGAGCTGCAGAAGAGTCGGCAGCGCTGCAAAAGGGCCGTGAGCCCGGGCAGCTGGTCTGCCCCATCACTTCTCCACAGACTACCAAGGGGGGATGTTCTAGTGACTCCCCCCCCCCCATTCCATGTTGGCGCATGTGCATGAGGATTTTTGGGAAGCTGGTGCATCCATTCTTCAGACCCCGGGTTCATTTCTCGTGCAGTTGCTCTCTGTCCTCTCATACATGGAATGGCGCTGCCTTCCTGGGAGAAACTGAGGCAGTAGAACCCTGCCACTTATACCACCACCTAAGCATTCAGACCCCACCCTGGGAAAGCCAAGCAAGGAAATTTTTTTTTTTTTTTTTTTGCCTTTTTGGATCCCACTCAGTGATGCTCTCAGGGCTGGCTCCTGGCTTGGCACTCAGGAATCACTCCTGGCAGTGCTCGGGGGACCCTATGGGATGCTGGGAATCGAACCTGGGTCAACCACGTGCAAGGCAAACGCCCTCCCCGCGGTGCTATTGCTCCAGCCCTGACAGTGGATTTCTTATGGACGCTTCCAAAGCTCCTGGCAGGAGAGTTTCAAGTGATGGTGGTACCGAACCTTAGGGCCTGACGTGTGTAAGGGGCCTCACAGCCATGCTCATAACTTCAGTTCAAAGTGACCCCACTGGCCACCAGTGAAATTTCTGCTCGAAATGATGGCTCACCCGAGAATATCTGGGGGTCCCCATCCCATTCGTTTCTCAATTCTCCATCTGCCTCAGGAGCTGAGACCGCATTGTAAACACACCAGACTTGGTTGTTTCTTAGAAGAATAAAAAGTGTATTTCAACAATGGAACTTGAAATTTTTAGGTTCTGGCAATGAATATAAATGCAGCTGTCAGTGGCTCTCTTCAGGGGAGTCGGCGAGGAAAGGCTATAATGGCAGCATGAATGACATGTAAAATATAAACCTCAGACACAGAGTAAAAATAAAATTTAAAAAATTTTTAAAATAAATACAAATCTTCCTTGTGGCTGGAAGATCGTCCTGTCAAACCAACCTACTTAAAAATAGGGCGTCTCAATGTGATTATTACATGGAGTTTGCATTTTCCAGCTGTCTTACAATAGCTCTTAAGTTTTTAAGATTTTAGTTTTTAAGTCTTTAGTTTTTAAGACTTAAATTGTTAAGTTTCCTTTTTTCTTTTGCATTTCCAATAAACAAGACATAACTTAAAAGCAGTTTTAGCAGATTCTGTGGAAAAAGTAGAATGCTCCTATATAGCACCAAGTAATGTCAAGTATTAGTAATAGTAACAGTGATCATTAACAGCTATTAAAACACCAAGAAAAACCATCATCATAACAAGTTAAATGCTTTGCAAGGGGACTTTATATCCAATATATAAAATACATTATTTACGGACAGCTTTAGAAAGAAAAATAGGTCAATTCTTTACCCCAAAGTAGCAAGAATACTTTCAATATCACTTGCAGCCGACGGCTACGGAGATGTTTATTTATTTATCTTTTTGGATATTTAGAGATGCTCAGGGCTCACTCCTGGCTCTGCACTCGGTAATCACTCCTGGCGGTGCTCAGGGGACCCTATGGGATGCTGGGGATCGAATCCAGGTCAGCTGCGTGCAAGGCAAACGCCCTCCCGGCTGTGCTGTCGCTCCAGCCCTGTTACCTTAATTTTTGTGTCTTTTCACTTGCACAAACAAGTCAGATGCTCCCCCCTGGAGCTCGTCCCCGGAGGGGTTCCCTCTGTCCCGTCCCGCAGTGGGGCTCCTGCCCACCCCCCTTTGGTATCTGCCTGGCTCCCAGCCTCTCGCCCAGGGCCCTCTGCCTTCACCCTGCGCAGCTGCCCAGCCATAAAGGGACAATGAAGACACGGGCCCAAGCTCAGGTGACCGGTGCCACCGACGCCGACGAGGACAATGCGGGACTTTGGGGGTGGTTAAAGGTCGAGGCAAACCCCAGCTCAGGGGGGACGCCAGCAGGGGTGGCTCTGAGGGAGGCGCTGGTCCTGCAGGGCGGGTCATGTGGGCAGGGCTGCGGGGAGGGTCTCAGGGGCGGCCTCGGGGGCCGTCTGCTCTGGCCGGGGACACTCGCCCTGCCCTTCCCCCGGAGTCCCGCTGTCCCCGGGGTCCTCGGCCTGCACGTCCAGCTGGGCCATCAGCTCCTCCAGCTTCCGGGCCTTGCGCAGCTCGTTCTGCTGGATGATGGCGCACAGGTGCTCTGTCAGCTGCTCCTTCGTCTCCGTCCTGCGCTGCAGGTCCAGCTTGGCCGACACGTACTCCGCTTCCGCCCTGTCAAAGCGCTTCCTGGTGAGATATGGGGGAGGGGGGGAGAAGGTTGGTGCAGGGGGCCCGGGAAGCAGCCGGTCCGCGCCAGCACTGGAGGACCCCAACCTGGCCCGGCCCTCGGAGCAGCAACATTTTTTTTTCTTTTTTGCTTTTGGGTCACACCTGGTCATGCACAGGGGTTACTCCTGGCTCATGCACTCAGGAATTACTCCTGGCGGTGCTCGGGGGACCGTATGGGATGCTGGGAATCGAACCCAGGTTTGCCTCGTGCAGGGCAAATGCCCTCCCCGCTGTGCTATTGCTCCTGTCCCCAGAGCAGCAACATTTAAAAAAATAATAGTAATCGGGACTGGAGTGATAGCACAGTCAGAAGGGTGTTGGCCTTGCACACGGCCAACCCAGGTTCGATTCCCAGCATCCCATAGGGTCCCTGAGCACCACCAGGAGTGATTCCTGAGTGCAGAGCCGGGAGGAACCGCTGAGCATCACCGGGTGGGACCCAAAAGGAATAATAATAATACTATAATAAAATATATTATTTTATATAAATATAAATATATAATAATTATTGTCACCGTCATCCCGTTGCTCATTGATTTGTTCAAGCGGGCACCAGTAACGTCTCTCACTGAGACTTATTGTTACTGTTCTTGGCATATCCAATATGCACGGGGAGCTTGCCAGGCTCTGCCGAGTGGGCTCGATACTCTCGGTAACTTGTCAGGCTAGTAAATATTACATAAGGGATAATAATTATTAAATTATATAGGGGATAATAATTATTAAATAAGAAATTCTGCTCATGCATCACTCAGCACAGATCTAAAAATGAAGATCAGGCAGAGCGTAAGGATGTGGAGTTTCTACTTGAAAACTCTTCTTTGCAACCTGTTTTCCATACTGGCCTGTGACAGACAGGCCCTAGAGGAGCTCTGGGGATACGCGCTGCTACTATTCCACACTCCTCCCATATCCTGCTTATGAACGTTCTTGCACGCAGCTTTGAGTCCGGACCCCAGGTATGTGTGCCCCCCCCGCAACTTTAATCACACACGTCTTTGCTCACTGGCCTCATGAATGCAGCCCTGACATGAATGTCTGCGAAAAATTCCCTGCGTCTCCACTGATCTTTCTACCCGACTACCCCACTGACGAGCTTGTATTTTGTGTATTTATTTAAAATTCCTTGGCCAGAAGTAGGCCTATCGCCCCCTTGGTACAGCGTGATTTATAATACTGATTAATTTCACAAACGGCCCCGTCGGCCTGGGGGTCAGGTGGGGAAATTCCAAAGGCGGGTCTGATGACATCCTCAGGAACGGAAGAATAAGGGCATTATGCAAAACAGACAAACTGAACTGGAAATGTCATTATAGCATCGTGCGGTTATTTTATAGGGACAGTAAATGACTTGATGAATGTTATTTAAAGGACTCAAGAAACTGTCTTTGGGTTGTGGCATCCTGAATTCTTTTTAAAAACTCCATCGTTAACTCTGAGTATGCCACTGGGTTCCACAAAAGCATTGTGAAATTTGAGTTTCTTTCCTGAGAAATTAAAACTAATCTGTAAGAATTAACCTAAGTCTTGATTTTCAGTGTATCTTAGCTGTCTTCCAGAGAACTGAAACTTTTCTTGTATTTGAAAGAAACAGAATGGGGACTGGAGCAACAGCACAGCGGGAAGGGCGTCGGCTTTGCACGTGGCTGACCCAGGTTCGATTCCCAGCATCCCATAGGGTCCCCTGAGCACCACCAGGAGTAATTCCTGAGTATAGAGCCAGGAGGAACCCCTGAGCATCACCAGGTGTGACCCAAAAAGCAAAGCAAAACAAACAACAACAAAAAAACCAGAATAAAATTCTCCTGGGCAACTGCCAGTTGTCATAAGGGCAAAAATACTCTTAGGTTTCCTTTGTTTTTGTTTTTTTCTTTTTTTTTGGGGGGGGTCACACCCGGCAATGCACAGGGGTTCCTCCTGGCTCTGCATTCAGGAATCACTCCTGGCGGTGATCAGGAGACCCTATGGGATGCTGGGAATCGAACCCAGGTCGGCCGAGTGCAAAGCCGACGCCCTCCCCGCTGTGCTATGGCTCCAGCCCCTCTTAGGTTTCCTTTGGTCAGAGGAAACAAACCCAGTACCCTCATCTGTGGACGCTCAGCGATAAATTCCAAACTCCGCAAGCCCCACACCTGGACACGTTTCGCTGTTTCATCAAGTGAGGAATGTTCTCAATGGTAAGAAAACAGAAAACGCTGGATAAAGTGCTGGTTAACGCAGTCCTTCATGCCACAGGCATTCAGGTATGAGGGAAGGCAGGAAACGGTGGTTTTGGGGGGACAGTGGTGGTTAAGGCCCTGGCCTGAGGTGCTCAGGGGGCCCTCCTAGGTCTGTACTCAGGGATCAGGCCAGCGTCAGTGACACGCAGCCACCTTCCCGCCCCCCTCTCCTCTCTCTGGCCCCAGAAAGACTACTGGTACTCTGTTCTCGGCTTTCATGGGACAGCACTGAGAATGTGTTCCGTTTGGTCAGAGTAGAGAAAATGGGCCCATAAGGGCATTTTACAGCTCTCAGAAAGATCAAGAGGTGAAATAGGACACCCGCGACCCCTCGGTGTTCACAGGTCGCTCTCCAGAACCTGGGACTGTCACCAAGCACGCCGTGAGGGCCGGACTCGGAGAGGAGCTTCTCCTGGATTATCCATTTGGATCTGAAACACGATCTTCTTAGGGGGAAGAAGCCCAGGGGGCTCCCGATGAGAAAGGGAGGAAGGACAGGCCCCAGTTTCACGGGACGCCAGCCCCAGCCACCTCGGGCCTGCTGGTCCCGGACTTGGGAGCGGGGGTTTTCAAAACAACCTCAAACATTCCGGCACGGACAGCCAGAGGCAGAGGTCACGTCTGCACCCCAAGGGACTGCCATCTTTAGCATCTTAGAGATGTAAAGTTGGGCTGGAGCCATAGCACAGCGGGGAGGGCGTAGGCCTTGCATGTGGCCGACCCGGGTCCGATTCCCAGCATCCCACAGGGTTTCCCGAGCTCTGCCAGGAGTAATTCCTGAGTGCAGAGCCAGGAGGAACCCCTGTGCATCGCTGGGTGTGACCCAAAAAAGCCAAATAAATAGACGTAAAATGGAATGGAAACTCTTTTTACCACTGAAAATGAATGTTTCCTTATGAGCATTCACCTAGGATGGGATGCCTTTCCTCCTTTAATGAATAATCCCATCTTCCTGATGACTCTCTAGAGGCCAACGCTCGGGAATTTCGCTCGGGAATTTCTTCCGCAACATTCGAGTTATAAAGACATTCTTCCCCACCCTCCTCTGAGACAGAATTAAAACAATCTGATGGTTTTTTTTTTTCTCTTCTGCTGAGGAAGCCAGAGTCATGTGACGCCTCACACACAGGGCTCAGGCATGTCCCCGTTCCTCCAGCAAGCAAGTCAAGGAGGGTGAAACGAGTGACACCTGACACCATCGGGGCTGAGCTAGCGCTTAGTGAAATCCTGGTTATGCCCTAATGGTCTCACTAACGTCCTAATGGTCTCACCAAGGGGAACCTGCAGCTTCCAGCTCTGGTTATTGGCTAGCGCTGGCGCTGACCTGGACAGTGAGCTAAGGAAGGCGGCCCGGCCTGTCCCCCGGCACGCGGTCAGGCGACAGTTAGGGACCACCGCAAGCCTCTTTCTTAAACAATCAACAGTAAATTAAAAACCACAGCCAGCACTTCCGCTTTATTAAACGGCGACGTGAACATTCCGATGCCGTGGGTCGGCCCGGAAGAACGAGGCATTCTGGCCGGTGGCCAGGGTCCCCGCGGGGACACACAGATGCCCGGCCGCGTCGCCGACACGATGCTCCCGCGGGGAAAAGGACAAGCCGAGGATGATTAAAGCGTCGCTGAAGAACATGGGACGCGCTGAAATGGGACTTAATTTTCTGCCCTTTTATCTGTTTGCAAAGTTCACGTAATTCTTTACATGTGTGGCTTCAGTTTAAAGACGCTGGGATGGTTTTGATGGTTTAAAAAAATGAATAAAAGTCAGTGGTTGAAACCAAGAAAACACAGTAGAGCAAACCATTTTCTCCCGAGCGTAACTGAAAAAAGAGTAAATCAGGGAGAACCTGGTGCAATTTTCATTCAAATAGGCACATATTCAAAAGAACCGGAGCACTGTCGCCCCGTTGCTCATCGATTTGCTCGAGCGGGCACCAGTCACGTCTCCATGGTGAGACTTGTTGTGACTGTGTTTGGCATCTCGAAGACGCCACTGGGAGCTTGCCAGGCTCTGCCGTGCGGGCGGGATCCTCTCGGTAGCTTGCCGGGCTCTGAGAGGGACGGAGGAATCGAACCTGGGTCAGCCACATGCAAGGCAAACGCTTGCAGAGCTCCAGGCGGGGGACACTCACCGCGCGGCCGAGTATTCGAGGCTGGCCTGGTCAATCCGGTTCCGGAGGATCCCGATATCGGCCGACACCATGTCGTCCAGCGCCTGCAGCTCTTTCTGGATGCGCTTCAGCTTCAGGGTCTCAGCCTGCGTCCTGCGCGATCTGGGGGGGGGGGTGGGGTGCGTGTTGAGGGGCGTCGCACACCCCGGCTTGAAAACACCCCAGATTTTGGGACCAAGACGAGGAAAGAGCCTGTTTTTTTGGGGGAGGTGGGGGAGTCACGCCTGGCGATGCTAACAGGGTTCCTCCTGGCTCTGCACTCAGGAATGACTCCTGGAGGTGCTCAGGGGACCCTATGGGATGCTGGGAATTGCACCTGGGTCGGCCGGGTGTAAGGCCAACGCCCTCCCCACTGTGCTGTCGCTCCAGCCCCGAGGGAAAGAGCCTTTGAGACTGTCATCGTCGTTAGCCTCTTATTTTTCTCCTCTTTTGGGTCAGGATTGACTCCTGGCTCGGTGCTCAAGGATCACACCTGGAGGGGCAGTGGGGCGCCGGGGATCAAACCCAGGTCGGCCTCCTCTTAAGTTACCCCTGTGAGTCTGTGATTTTCACCTCTGAACATGGGGGAATACAAATGACGTTGGAACAGTAACAAGGGAAGAAGTAACAAGGGAAGTAGTAACAAGGTAATAAGGGAACAAGTAACAAGGGAAGAAGTAACAAGGTAACAAGGGAAGAAGTAACAAGATAACAAGGGAACAAGTAACAAGTGACCTTGAACAAGTAACACCTTTGAACAAGCAACAAGGGAAGTTACTTTTCCTTTCAAAGGGGAGGGGCGGGCAGGGCTCTAAGCTACAGCTGGCAATCCTAGGTCTCTATCACCGCCACCAGCAGGACACAGTGAAAGGATAGTCCTGTTTCTCCTTACAGCCAACCCTGGCAGTTCTTGCTGGGGACCAGATTTCACTTGTGAACCCCAAGAAGCAGCACCCATATGAACAGTGATTTCTCTCTGTCTGAAAGCATCCATTTGCCCTCACTCTTACGCGTCGCCCCCTCCAAATTTTCACGGCTCTGTTTCACAGCCAAACGACTTTCATTGTTTCATTGGAATTCTTCTGAGGCGCCAATGCCAATACTCTCAGTGGGGGTTACGGCATCCCTCACAGGAGCAAGGCCTTGGGTTTTAGCCCCGAAACCCCCACCCCACAACGGAACACTGTCTTCTGCACTCATTTGAGAACACAATGGAATACTATACAGCTGTTAGAAAGGATGAAGTCATGAAATTTGCATATAAGTGGATGGACACGGAGAGTATCATGCTGAGTGAAATGAGTCACAAAGAGAGGGGGGGAGGACAGACATAGAAGAACTGCACTCATTTGTGGAATATAAAGTAACATAATAGGAGACTGACACCCAAGGATAGTAAAGATAAGGGCCATGGCTTGGACGCTGGCCTCACGTGCTGGGAAAAAAGGCAGCTGGGATGGAGAAGGGACCACTAAGTCAATGATGGCTGGGGGCTCGCTGGGATGGGAGATGTGTGCTGTAAGTGGATAAAGGACCAAACACGATGGCCACTTAGTACCTGTATTGCAAACCGTAACACCTGAAAGGAGAAAGATAAAGAGGGTCTGTGCCTCCCACAGGGGCAGGGGAGGGAGGGATACGGTGAGGGTGGCAGGAGGGATACTGGGAACACTGGTAGTGGAGAATGGGCACTGGTGGAGCGATGGGTACTAGATCATTGTATGACTGGAATGTAATCATGAAAGTTTGGAAGTCTGTAACTGTATGTCACGGTGATTCAGTTAAAAAAAAAATAGCATATCAGCCAGGCCGGAGCAACAGGACAGCGGGGAGGGCGTTTGCCTTGCAGGGGCCGACCCGGGTTCGATCCCCGGCATCCCACAGGGTCCCCTGAGCACCGCCAGGAGTGATTCCTGAGTGCAGAGCCTGGAGCTGGCGCTGAGCATCGCCAGGTGGGACCCAAAAAGTCAGTCACTATCATCCCGTTGCTCACTGATTTGTTCGAGCGGGCACCAGTAACGTCTCTCATTAAGAGACTTATTGTGACTGCTTTTGGCATATCCAATACGCACAGGTAGCTTGCCAGGCTCTGCCGTGCGGGCGCGATACTCTCAGTAGCTTGCTGGGCTCTCTGAGAGGGGCAGAGGAATCGAACACGGGTCGGTCGCGTGAAAGGCAAACACCCTACCGCTGTGCTATCGCTCCAGCGATAAATTTAAATAAATTAAATTACAATTTTAATTTTAATTAAAATTAAATTTGTAATTAAATTAAAAATTTAAATTTTAAAATTCAAATTTAAAAAATTTAATTTTTAAAAAATTTCATTAAAAAATTTTTTTTAAATAATACATACATAAATCTGAAAGCCTCTTACCACCCAGGGCAAGCAGGCTGCACACTAAAGAACAGAACACACATGAGAGCAAGCCTTTAATCAGGACTCCCCTCGCTTCAAGATTTCACATACATCCTCCTGGGAGAATAGAACTCCCACACGAAACCACAGGAGTGCAGCCCACGACCTCCCCAGGTACCCGCGCCCTGGCGCACGCCCGCTTCCCGGCCTCCGTGTGGGAGGGGGCTGCCTTCCCCTCACGGTCCTCGCTGCCCCCTTATTAATAAGCTCATCGGACGGCATCGCCCGACGTCTGCCTCACAGCTCATCTGTCTCTGGGTCCTCAATGAAGACAAAGACTTAACGCTTTCCTCTAACGGGCCGCGGGGCAAGCGAGAGGGCGGGCGCCCGCGTGCTCAGTATCTCTGGGGCCAGGTGAGAGGCCAAGGTCTGGGAAAAAAACGGCCAGATTGCACACTGACGTAGCCCAAACGTTCTCACTCTCTGGAGGCCACACCCGGCAGTGCTCAGGGCTGACTCCCAGCTCTGTGCTCAGGGCTGACTCCTGGCTCTGTGCTCAGGGCTGACTCATAGTTCTGTGCTCAGGGCTGACTCCTGGCTCTGTGCTCAGGGCTGACTCATAGCTCTGTGCTCAGGGCTGACTCCCGGCTCTGTGCTCAGGGCTAACTCCTGGCGGGGCGAGTGGGGGTGCGAGGCCAGTGCCCACCTGCTGTGGCACTGCTCAGGCCCCGACGTTCTCCTTGGCTGGTACCTGCCTGCCTCCCTCTCCCGCCCCCTGCCCCGACCACAGCTCGACCCAGATGAATCCAGTCAGGGTCCCGGAGGCTGCCAGGGGCTGCCCCATCACTGCCCCTTTGATGGTCACCACACATGAGAGAGACTGGTGGCGGAGGGGGAGGGGGGGACAGGAGGGGAACTGCGGAAACACCCAGATCGGGAACAGGACAGGCAGTACAGGTCCAGGCCTGCTGTCGAGATGACACTCGCGCCCGAAGGGCAGAACAGCTGTCTGTGGGACAGTGCTCACGGGGCAGCTGTCTGTGGAACAGTGCTCCCGGGGGCTGTCTGTGGAACAGTGCTCTTGGGGCTGTTTGTGGGACAGTGCTCACAGGGGCTGCTCTCTGTGGAACAGTGCTCATGGGGCTGTCTGTGGGACAGTGCTCACGGGGCTGTCTGTAGAACAGTGCTCACGGGGCAGTCTGTGGAACAGTGCTCACAGGGTGGCTGTCTATGGAACAGTGCTCACGCGTGTGGGGGCAGGATCAGAGCCTCACTGCGGGCAGGGCACAAGCCAGAACAGCGCCCACAAAATCCACTGCAGCTGGGGGCAGGGAGCTCAGTAGCGGGGTCCAACCCCCCCCATCCAGGGCAGATGACCAGGGCTCCCAGCAGTAGGACTTAACTCAGTGCTGGCTGCTGACCGCCTAGCACCTCGGTGCGGTTGCTTCAAACTGCTCGTCTGTAAGCCTCCACCACGCCCAGACCTCCTCCCCACCCCCCACCCCCGCGCCCCCATCTCTCCACTTCCCGAGTCCCCGCTGAGCTAAGGCTGGATGGACTGTGTATGATTCCCGGAGCACTGCGGGCCGAGCCCGGAGTCGCTGGCTGCGGAGGAAAAGGCGGCTTATTAGGACAGACCACTCGGGACCACTGGTACCCAGGTGCCTCACCTTTCTGCAATAGCTTTAGCCAAAAGAGCTTTCTTACGTTTATTTTTCTCTTCCATCAGCCGCTGCTCTTGTTGGAGGACTTCCCAGCGGGATTTTTCTTGCCTGAGGTTAAAAAAAAAAAAGGAAAAAAAAAGTATTAAGAGAAGTTTATGAAACCTCCATCCCACACCTTAGCGGTCTCATTCCCCCAAGGATAAAATTTAATCAGGCAGATTATGGACATTCTCTTACAAAACTCCTACGACGGGCCCAGCTGCAGCTCATTATTTTGCTCTAATAGGAACAAAGATGATGATGTTAAGCAAAGGAGGCACGCAGAAATTGGCCCTTTGAAATCCATTATATGGATATAATCTCGGAACCCGCAACCTGGAAGCCAGAGAACTGGGGCGTTTCCCGGAGTACAAAGCGGCGGTGGGAGTTAATTATGTATTATATGCAAGAGCAGAGCAAACTAAATTGGTCTGCAGCTAGTGCCCTGTTCTAGCTCTGAGACTTTTCTCTAATTAAAGTCTCTCCCCTAGAACCACCTTAGGACAATAACCGGGGTTTATTTCCTGCATTTTCTTCCAATTTCCTTGCTCTTTCCAGCCCTTCATCTAAAGAGCGAAACGCTCTGAGCTTAAGATTGGCGTCGTGGGCTAAAGAGGCTGCCAAGGTCTCAGCTGACCCGGGGTTCGATCCCCGGCATCCCAGAGGGTCCCCCGAGCACCGCCAGGAGTGATTCCTGAGTGCAGAGCCAGGAGTCAGCCCTGGGCATCGCCGGGTGGGACCCCCCCCCAAAAAAAAACTTTCTTGTAAATTTGTGACCTTGCTATTAACTCCAACAAGGTCATGCCCAAGTCTTTTCTCTCTGACCTTTGGGGCTCTTGTCCCTGCCACGACTGGGACGGCAGCTGGCCTGGCAGGGCTGCTGGCAAGCCGTCGGCTGGGGGACATGGCGGACTGTGCGTGAGCCTGTGCCCCCACGGACCCCAAAGGGCAGTGCTAGCGGGATCTCCCATGTGTGTGGGCTGGCGCTGAGGGTCAAACAAGGCCTCCTGCCTGCGGGGCAGGTGCTCAGCACCGAGTCAGCCCTGGGCCCACTGAGTCACGATCTCAAAGTCCTCTATTCTGGGGCCAGAACGGTATCACCGAGGGGAGGGCGTTTGCCTTGCACGTGGCCGACCCAGGTTCGATCCCTGGCATCCCCTGAGCACCGCCGGGAGTGATTCCTGAGTGCAGAGCCAGGAGTCAGCCCTGAGCATCGCTGGGTGGGACCCAAAAAGCATAAAAAAAAACAAAAACCCAAAAACAACCCCCCCCCCCAATAAAAAAATTAAAATCCTCTCTTCTGACCCAGAACCACATCCAGGATGATCTTTTTCTTGCCATTCCCTCAATTCCCACCACCCTGGCACTTTGACACTCAACGTCCCGGTTTCAGCTCTGTCCACACCATCCTAGTGGCCTGCGGTGGCTCCGTTCGAGGCCCAGGGCTAATACTATCCCCAGGAAGAGGCGAGGGTCGCTCCTGGTGGTGCTCAGGACTCTGACCCAAGGACTCACATTCGGCCGTGTCCCCCCCCCCCCCGCCCGAACCCCCCGTCCCAGAGCCGTATTGCTGGTCCCTGACACTTTCTTCACTCTCGAAATTCTCGGGCCCGTCCTTTGCTGATTCCCGGGAATCCTATCTGCCTTGTTCTCTCGGGACAGTTTCCTTTCCCCTTTGCACACGCTCAGAGTCTCTCCCTCTGGCCACTGGACTCGTACCACGGCTAGACAGTACAGGGTTAATGGGGCTGGAGCGATAGCACAGCGGGGAGGGCGTTTGCCTTGCACGAGGCTGACCCAGGTGCGATTCCCAGCATCCCATAGGGTCTCCCAAGCACTGCTAGGAGTAACCCTTGAGCATCGATGGGTGAGACCCAAAAAGAAAAAAAAAAGTACAGGGTTAAGGCACGAGCTGGAGCGATAGCACAGCGGTTGGGCGTTCGCCTTTCACGCGGCTGACCCGAGTTCGATTCCTCCGCCCCTCTCGGAGAGCCCGGCAAGCTACCGAGAGTATCGAGCCCACGTGGCAGAGCCTGGCAAGCTCCCCGTGCGTATTGGATATGCCAAAAACAGTCACAATAAGTTCTCTCAATGAGAGACGTTACTGGTGCCTGCTCGAACAAATCGATGAGCAACGGGATGATAGTGACAGTGACAGGCTTAAGGTGCATACCTTATACGCTGCAGACCCTGGCCCCTCCCCCAGAATGGCCCAGTCCCCCAGACATTGCCAGGTATAACCCCCAGGGGCCCCTGAGCACCCCCGGGATAGTCTGGGTAATCCCTGGCAACACATCCCAGGTATCCCTCAGTGACCTCGGGAACCCCTCCCCCCAAAACGCCTCAACCTCTCTCTCGATAAAGAACAGACATCCTAGCTAAGGGGTCCGGTTCAATTTCTTTTCTTTTTCGCTTTTTTGGGCCACACCTGGCGATGCTCAGGGGTCACTCCTGGCTCATGCACTCAGGAATTACTCCTGGCGGTGCTCGGAGGAACCTATGGGATGCTGGGAATCGAACCTGGGTCGGCCGCATGCAAGGCAAAAGCCCTCCCCACTGTGCTAACACTCCAGCCCTCCGGTTCAATTTCAACCCACCCCCTCTGCCTCAGTGGTGGTGAACGGGACTTAAAAGGCATTTAAATGGATGTGGTAGGTCCGGGTTGGTTTGTAATTCATGCGGCTTCACGTCTCTCCTTAGAGTCTCTCGTCAGAGGGATGTCGAGGCCAGCAGGAAACAGCACAGAATGAGAATCAGCGGAGATGGGGAATAGCTGAGGCGGGGAGAAATGTGAAAGATGGGGCCTGAACGATAGCACAGCGGGGAGGGTGTTTGCCTTGCACGCGGCCGACCCGGGTTCGATCCCCGGCATCCCATAGGGTCCCCCAAGCACTGCCAGGAGTAATTCCTGAGTGCAAAGCCAGGAGTGACCCCTGAGCATCGCTGGGTGTGACACCCCCCCCCCCAAAAAAAAAGAAATGTGAAAGACTCTGAAAGACAGAGGCTGGGAAAATGGGAGCCAGAAACGAAATGCCATTCTCTCTCCCCGGGTCAGTGCGCCGTGAGGAGGAAATAAATACAAGTTGACGTGGGAGCAGAAGACACAGATGGAAGAGGCGGAGGGTCCAGGTTCCTCGTAGGGGAACGGCCATTCCTGCCTTGGGAACTGAGTCCCGGAAGTGGTTACAAAGAGTGGCGTGGCCCTGCTGAGCTTGTCCGTCTTCTTGCTTCCTCCACGCTCTCTCTGCTCTACGAGGGTCCTTTCCGGGGGGAGCAGAGATGTGCCGGAAATGGAATTTGGGGAGAACTAATACTAGGCATCTAATATTCAGGAAGGCTGCAGGAAGGCTGGCCCGGGACCCTGTGAAATTTACTTGTGAGCCCCAACCGGACATTGCACGAGCAACAACTTTGTTTTCGGAGTGTGGTTTCTCTCCCTCTTCCTACTTTGCTTTGGGGCACTGCGCTCAGGGGACCCTATGGGGTGCCGAGGATTGAACCCAGGTCGGCGGCATGCAAGGCAGTGTCCTCCCCGCTGTGCTATTGCTCAGCCCCTGTGGTATTCTTTCTGACTCCGAGGTCCTGGCCCTGTGAAGGGGAAACACGCAGTGGGTGTAACAAGGAAGGCTGCCGAGTCCGCTGACAGGAAAGCAAGGAAACGGGAAGACTCAGGTTTCCTCAAAGCCCCGTGGGGGGCCGGGGGGAGGCAGGATGGGAACCGTCTCGTGGATATACAGACTTACTAACAATTCCACTTTCTTTGTCTCCAGCTTGCCGTCCGGCTGTGGGGGGCGAACCTCGGCACTTCCGGGACCTTCGTGGGAATTTGTGGGTCCCAGATCTGGGCCCCGAGCCCCCCGGTCCTGGGCGTTTCCATCCCCGGTGCTGGCAGGGAGTGCGGGAGTGCTCGCAGGAACAGGGGGAGGAGAATGGGGAGGCTGAGGACAGAGATTCTGTTTGGGGGCAGGCGGCAGCTGCTCTGGCAGGGCGGCGCCTCCTCCATGCTGAACACCGAGATGCCGCTCGTTCTGCGCGGATGGGGCTCTCTCCCGAGGAAGCTGCTGGCGGTCTCTCTTGGCGGGAAGCCGACGCTGTGGCTCAAAGGGATCTGGGGAGGAAAAGAGGAGAAGGGGCTAAGCTCCACTGTGGCGACACGCTGGGCAGCGACAAAGCCCCAGGAGGATGTGCAGAGCGAAGCAGCCCAGGAGCAGAGTCACCTCGGACCCTCTGGGATAGACAGCCGTCGCCTGTCTGCAGACACAGGGCCCTTCCCCTTCCCCGACACACACACACACACACACACACACACACACACACACACGAGGCCGAGGGCCGCAAAGGCACCGTACCCGTCTCAGGGTCTGTCGCTGTCTCCGTGCCTGAAACCGAGCCCGGGCTGTCAAGGGAGGGGGCTTGGCCTGTGTCAAATCCGAGCGTTTTCAGGGGCATTTTGGGTACTCCCGTAGGAAGCATCCAAGGGGAAGGGGTGAATTCACCCGCTTCTAGGGAGGGGATCTCCGGGGTACCCTGCGTTGCCTTCTCTCATCTCTGACCTGGTCCCCAAGGCCTGCGTGACCTTGCACCCAAGTAGGCACCTAATTCTGAAAACAATCTGAGCAGAGGCACGGGAGGGAGCTGGGTCTGTCCGGCAGTCAAGTCGGTTCACACCGGCGCCAGCGCGACCTCACAGGATGGGCAGCTGTGAGAAAAATCAAGAACTCAACTTGATTGTTGTATCTGATATGCTCAACACATGGTACGGGGTGTGTTTGGGCATGTGCATGAGTGCGTGCGTGTGTGTGTGTATGTGCTTTGTGTGTGTGTGTGTATGTCTGCCTGTGTGTATGTGTGTGTGTGTGTGTAGGCCACTCTCAGCAGTGGTGGCGGGAGCTATTTCCGGCTCAGCCCTTGTCTGTGTGTGTGTGTGTGTGTGTGTGCACTCAAGTTGTGTGTGCGTGTGGTGTGAGTGTGTGTCTGTGTGTGTGTGTGTAGGTCACTCTCAGCAGTGATGGCGGGAGCTATTTCCAGCTCACCCCTTGTCGGGTGTGTGTGTGTGTGAGAGTGTTTGTGTTTGTGTGTGTGTGAGTGTGTGTAGGCCACTCTCAGCAGTGGTGGAGGGAGCTATTTCCAGCTCAGCCCTTGTCAGGGTGTGTGTGTGTGCGTGCGTGTGTGTGTGTGTGTGAGAGAGAGTGTGTTAGAGTGTGTGTGTGTGTGTGTGTGTGTGTGTGTGTGTGTGTGTAGGCCACTCTCAGCAGTGGTGGCGGGAGCTATTTCCAGCTCAGCCCTTGTCAGGGTGTGTGTGTGTGTGTGTGTGCCTGTGTGCGCGCGCGCGTGTGTGTGTGTGAGAGAGTGTGTGAGTGTGTGTGTGTGTGTGTGTGTGTGTGTGTGTGTGTGTGTGTGTGTGTGTGTGTGTGTGTGTGTGTGTGTAGGCCACTCTCAGCAGTGGTGGTGGGAGCTATTTCCGGCTCTGGGCCTTCGGGCCACTCCTGGCGATGCTTGGGGTACTAGAGGGGGTGCCAGGGACCGAGCTGGGGTCGGCCACGTGCACGGCAGGCGCCCTGACCCCTGGACGGTCCGTCCCGCCCTATCGACACGAGTCCATTGCAAACCTCCTAGAAAGGAACGGGAGACGCTGGTGGGGTCGGGAAGGGGCCGCTCAGGTCGCTGCCCCACTTCTGCACAGCGACGCCCGTCCCACGGTGCAGTTTCCCCGCGCTGTCCGGCCTGGGTGCAGGTCCCTTTGCCTCCCGACCCCTCTGCAACCATCCCTGCAGGCTCGACCCTCCCCAACTGCAGGGACGAGCGAAGGATCTCCCCCACCCCCTCCCAGCCCTACTGCCTCTTCCACGCAGTCCTCCAGGGCCGCCCCCTCAACCCGCCCCCTCGGAAACGGCAGCCCCGCCCCTTCCCCCCTGCACAACCGCCCGGGCGCGGCCCGTTACCTTTGCGCTGCTTCAGCCGCCTCAGCTCCTCCTCCGAGAAGCCGGCCCAGCCCTGCGCCATCCGCCCGGGGCCGCCGGCCGCGCCCCGACGCCCCGAGTCTCCGCGCCGTCACTTGCCAACGCACAGCGCGGCCACATCCGGCTTCGCGGGCCCAGCAGCCAATCAGCGCGCGCGCCGCTCGGGCACGAGGCCCCCAGTCCCGCCCTTGGCCCCGCCCATCGCGGCTGCCCGCGGCAGCGCCGGGAAAAAAAAAAAACTCCCGGGCGCGCGGAGACTCGCTCCCGCGCCGGGCCCTGCTCGCCCTCCCGCTCTCCCCTGGACAGCGGCCGCCGGCCCTGAGCGGGCAGTGGCATGGGCAGCCGGACTGCCGACAGACAGGCAGTGCGCAGGCCAGCCCGAGCGGGAGAGGGCGGAAGTCCCGCCCCTGGCCGGCGGATCCTTCGCCTCAACGTGGCCGTAGCTTCGTGGCCCCGCGCGCCCTCAGCAGCGTCTTCCCCGAGCTTGGGTGTTTCTGGGGGAGGAACCGCGCGGGAGTCGCCGCGGCTCTTGAGGCGGCCCACGACACTGGCGCCTCAGGGCGGCCCCATCTTGCCCCACCTCCGTTCTCTGGAGATGCTGAAGAGACTAGCGCCTCAGGGCATTAGCGCCTCATGGAGGGACATTCCCTCCCCTCAGCCCCAGTTCTCTGGTGATGCTGAAGAGACTCACCTCAGGGCGCAGACGCCTTAGTTCCTCACGGGAGGGGCCCCCTCAGTTCTGTGGAGATGTTGAAGAGACTCGCGCCTCATGGAAGGACCCCCACCTCAGTTCTCTGGAGATGCTGAAGAGACTCGCGCCTCAGGGCCTTAGCGCCTCATGGAAGGACCCTTGTGCCCCCTCCTCCCCCCAGTTCTCTGGAGATGCTGAAGAGACTCACCTCAACGCGCAGACACCTTAGCACCTCATGGAGGGACCCCGTCCTCTCAGTTCTCTGGAGATGCTGAAGAGACTGGCTCCTCAAGGCACCCTCCTCCCCCACCTCAGTTCTCTGCAGATGCTGAAGAGACGCACCTCAGGGTGCAGACGCCTTAGTTCCTCACGGGAGGGGGCCCCTCAGTTCTCTGGAGATGCTGAAGAGACTCGCCTCAGGGTGCAGATGCCTTAGCACCTCACAGAAGGGATGTCAAAAATCTTCCCCCTGAAAAACAACCAACAACCAACCAACCAAAAAAAAAAAAGCATTTTCCACCCAAAAAACACAAACTGTAGAAAAGTATTTACTTCATTTTGGGGGCCACACCCAGTCATGGGTCCCTCTGGGCTCTGTGCTCAGGAATCTCTCCTGGTGGCGCCTGGGTCCTTATGGGTCCAGACTCTTGAAGAGATGAATTTTGGCGTCTGCCCGATCCCCATTTCCTGATCTGAATCTGCCCTGGACGCTGAACCTCTTTCTCTCTGGGCACTCAGGGTTGCCTTTTATTTCATTTATTGAGTCCCTGTGAGATACAGTTACAAAGTGTTGATGATTGAGTTTCAGTCATACAGTGATGGAATACAGACATACAATCATCCGCACTGGGACACGGGGTCTTCTTTTAAAGCAAGACTTTAAAGTTATAATAGGCAAGAGTTGGCCAAGTACGTATCTAGCAGGACCACCTATTTGTTAATTTTTAAAAAAGGAATATTGCATTAAAATATTATTTTGGTTTACATTTTAAAACAGGAACAATAACAGGTCTCATTCCCCTGACCCTGAAAGAGCCCCCAATCATTCGGAAAGTAAGGAGAAGCTGCTAAAATCTCAGGGCTGGGAGAATCGAGACATTACTGGTGCCCGCTCGAGTAAATTGATGAACAATGGGATGACAGTGATACAGTGATGCCTTTTAAAAAGTTGGGGGCCAATGCTGGAGCAATAGTACTACAGCGGGTAGGGCGTTTGCCTTGCACGCAGCCGACCTCTGTTCAATTCCCAGCATCCCATAGGGTCAGTCCCCCTGAGCACTGCCAGGAGTAATTCCTGAGTGCAAAGCCAGGAGTAACTCCTGTGCATCGCTGGGTGTGACCCAAAAAATCAACAGCAACAAAAATAGTTGGGGGCTGGAGCGATAGTACAATTTGCCTTGCGGGCTGACATGGGTTCCATCCCCAACATCCCCTAGAGTCCCTTGAGCACCACCAGGAGTAATTCCTGAGTAAAGCCAGAAGGAACCCCTGAGCATCGCTGGGTGTGACCAAAAAGTGCTCAAAAATGTTGTGTTGGGGGATATTGTGGAGAGTGTACAGGAGTTGAGGGGTCTGCCTTGCTTCTGAGAAACCCCGGGTTAGATCCTTGGCGCTTCATGATGCCCTGAGCACTGCAGGTAACACTGAGCGTGGCCCCCATATCAAAATTGAAGACAAATCATTACCCTTGTAGTGAGTCCATCGTTTAATAACACATTGCTATAAAGGAAACTAAAAGTACCCACCCAAGAAGTTGGTGTTGTTCAGACTGAGATCAGGAGACGATGTTTATAGTCTTTCCCTGCCTCTGAGATTGGAAATCTGGAACCCAGAGATCTGTAACTCGGTGAAGGACAGAGTTCTTTAATTGGGGGGTGGCACAAAGTCTTTTTGCAACCTGGAGTTGCTGTCACTAACATTGCACTCACTTTTTCAACATTGCAGCGCAGAAACATCCAACAGGATGGGAGGAGACAGATCCAGCCAGTTACTGACCATAGACTAATAAGTAAGTTCACAATTCGGATTAGGATCCGTGTTGAATTTTATGCGGAAACTTTCCCACCTTGGGTGCCTTGCAAGAAATTAGCAGGTCTTAATAGAGATGGAAATTGAGTTTTAAGAGGCTTTTCTGTGAGCGTTGTGAATGTCACTGAAGCATAAGATAAGCATTTGTAAGATAAATTCACATTTCCAGTGAATTTCAAACCTGGGACTCTATTGGTGGTTCTCATTGGTTCTGCTGCATAGCGGCTGGTTTCTTCAAAGGATGAATTTGTCCCCTGGGGGGAGCAGTGGGGCAATGCAGCTGCCAAGTTCGTTGTTCCAGGAGAGAACTCTGTACCTTGGGTTCAGGCACTGTCTCTGCAGGTCGGTTTTGCTAGAAATTTCAGCAAATTTCTAGGTTTTCTGTCTTGAAGTAGTTTTATTTTTTTTTAATTTATTTTATTGAATCGCCATGTGGAAAGTTACAAAGTTCTCAGGCTTATGTCTCAGTTGTATAGTGCTCAAACACCCATCCCTTCACCAGTGCCCATATTCCACCACCAAAAAAACCCCAATATACCTCTCACCCCCACCCCGCCTGCATAACTGATAAATTTCATTTCATTTTTCTCTTTACCTTGATTACATTCGTATTTCAACACAAAACTCACTGTTGTGGTTGGAGTTTCAACACAGAACTCACTATTCTTGTTGGAGTTTATCCCCCCAAAATACGGCCCTACTGACAAGGAAGCATTTGATAATTAGTTTTCCACTGATGAGAATGAAGAGCTATAAAGTCGCGCGGCCGCGCGGTTTAGGATTTCTGTATTTTAGTAATTAAGTCCAGGGAGATTTATGTTGGAAATTGCATCATTTCCCTTCCTGCGTTGAAGTAGTTTTTAACAGCATGTAATAGAAAAAAATTTATCCCATCGCCATTTGTTGCAGTTATCAGGTGTTTGGAGGTGCCTTAACAAAGCAATCAAACCATGAGAGATTGCTCAGGGGCTGAGCTTTGTCAGCTTAAAGCTGGGTTCCGTCCCTGGAACCACGTGGTCTCTCAAGCACTGAGCTAAGAGTAGTCAGGATCAGGAGCCTTGAGCTAGAAGAGTAGCCCCAGGAACAACCAAAAAAAAAAAAAATCCAACCAAGTGAAAGTTATCTACAGATTCCATAAGTACCATAGCTATTACACACAGCCATCGTTCCTTACAGTTTTCCCAGACCCGTTGATTGGGTTTTCCCCATAATCCTTGGTTCACAGATGAATCATCCTTTCTAGACTCTTTACTTTTATTTCAGAGGTCTTTATCAAATGTATGTAGCACTAAAAGGCAACTCCTTTTTGTTTCACTCCTCCTCCCCTGCATGCATATATGCCAGAGTTCCCCGCAAATTTGAGTTCCCTACATCTTTCTTGCTTTCTTCTGGGTTCTGTGATGTATTTTCCTCCTTTAAATAGAAACATGGTTTGTATTATTCAGCATTTTTATGTGTTTATGGCAAAAGGGGACCATCTGTGACAAGTTAGACTTCTGCCTCCAGTTGATTTTCCAGCACAGCGCTAACCTTTTAAAGAATAAAAAATCATGTCTGTAGCCTGGTTAAAACTGTGAAGTGGCTTCTGTTGCACTTTCAATAAATAAAATCTTTCCCAGTTCCTACATGAGGCTGCTGGATCTTGCCCCTGTCTACCTCTCCTCTGTTTCATTCACTCCACACTTCCTGTGCTCAAACCCAATTGGGCTTTCTTGGAAGTTTTTGAATCTGCCGGTATCTCCTTTCCCTATCTCCAACTGCCTTTCCTCGGGATTCTACTGAGAGTTACTCCTTTCCTTGGACATTCTTCTCAGCGTCTGGCTGGTTCCCTCTGCTACAGGTTTCAGCCAGAATGTTCCATTCTAGAGATACTCAGTGACCACACCACCTGAATGGTCCCCACTCCTCTCCCCCCATTTCTGTTTGCATCCCGCTAATTGTAACAGCAAAGTTATATGTAGTTGTTTGAGTTTTTTCCTCTGAGAGATTAGGATGTGTGGCTGGTATCCGACAAGTTATTTGACCCCTGCTGAGTACTCAGAAATCTATTCATGGTAGATCTTGTACTGTCGCATACCTTGGGCTTAGGTCTTGGCTACTTCATATTCTGGCCTTGCGATAGCTTTCCTGTTAATGTTTGAGTCCAGCTGAGCTTTGCTGGACTCAAACATTAACATGATCCTTAAAATAGAATTCATGATCCTTAAAATAGAAATATTTACTGACTCTAAGAAGATATTGGAAAATGGACTTTCTCTTTTTTCCATATGTTTCCTTCAGTAGAACACTTAAATGTGTTCCTCAGTGAAGAGGCAATTCCTTTTAGCTTCACTCCTATTTTTCAAGCATTTTAAGGAAATGAAATACATTGAAAGCACTAACTGCTGGGCCAAAATAGCTCTCCTGTTTCAAACTTTGATCATTTGTCAGTTGAGTCACCATGTTGTCCCGCTCACTTTCCCAGCAGTGATTAACTGACTGAAATAATTTCATTATTTACAAGCATGTAGCTTATGAAGGAAGTACCTTTCAATTCCTTTCTGGCTTGGAAAAGGACCAAGACCCATCTGGTAGTGCCCAACTGCTATTCTGGACTCAGACTATTTTCTTCGTCGCCAATTTAGGAAGATGATGGGGAAAAGAGGGAAGAAGGTCAAATGTTTGAATTTTACATTCAGACCTAGTTTTGTCATTGGGGGGGAGGTAAATTTATGTAGAGTGTAAAGCTTTGGTTTCACTGCAAGACCTAAAGTACATAGAGTGTGCCGTGTGTGTGTGTGTGTGTGTGTGTATGTGAAGAAATTGCAAGAATTTGAGTATCAATAGTCAGGACTTACACCTTGGCTTATAAATCATGGTGACAATAAAAGTTACCCAAGCCAGACTATTTCCATTACTGATTCATATTCTATAATAAAGCACTATTGTTTTTGAGTTAAAATAATAAAATTTTATTTTGGAGGCTTAATGTCAGCTTGGAGAGCAGTCAAGGTGAAGATTAGTCTGGAAATTATTTTATCTGAGGCAGCATACAGGAAATTACTGAAGACAGATCAGTATAAATGAAGAAAGAATGCCAGTGGAATGTGGAATTAAAGGATTGTTGATTCAGGTTTAAAGGTATCAGCTTTTACTTGTGGAAAAAAAGTGCTACACAGCTTGACATGATCTTTAAAAGAATTACCACCAACAGTGATGTAGTGATGTTTACAGTCTGATTATTTCTGGGTGACTTCATAGTCTCAAAATATTGATAAGTTCGCCCTTAGTTTCTAACAACCCAAAAGGAGGGTCCTGGTGAGGGATTTGGATGGATCCAGGGCAAGCCGTAAGCTACCCTGGCATCCAAAGGGACAGGTCAAGTGCTGTAACACTTAAACTAAGAGCACAGTCATGGACCGAGTCTCTTTTGACCCAAAAAGAAGTGACTGGATAAGGACCCTGATGAAATTAGGAAGACTCATCTGTCCTGGGCACTGTAATCTGGGATCTATGGGAGGTGACCGCAGGAAGAGCCACCCTTTAAGCTTAATATATCACTTACTGTGTCCATACAAAATGACTAGAAATAAGAGTTATTTAAGTTATTTAACTGTTTAAATAGATGCTGGCTAATAAAAGGGAGAACTAATACCCCTTAGATGGAATTCTGCCCTTGGGTGGATCTCCTCACAGAATGAGATTTTGTCCTAGAAGAAGCTTCCCCTGAAGGAAGGGCTTGACATCTGTTGATGGTGCAACCATGCCTATGTGCATTTGCTACCCCCAATCCTGAGGATTTTCTCTGTAGCTGGGAGACTGGAATGCAGGACCTAGGGAAATGGGAATAAATGGCGACTGATTACCAACCAGCCTGGCAGAACCCGTTCCCTCCTCCATTCACCCCATCACCATCGGCTGGTGGGGTGGAGAGACAGCTCTTGGCCAATGAATGCACACATTTTGAATTCACAGTGCTTCTTTAGAAAAGAATAGTAGAAGGCTGGAGAGATAGTACAGTGGGTAGGTTTTTGTCTGGCATGCACAGACTCAGGTTCAATCCCTGGCATCTCGTATGGTCCCTTGAGCCCCACCAGGAGTGATTTCTGAGCACAAAGCCAGGAGCGGCCCAAAACCAAGCAAAATAATCACTGTCACTGTCATCCCATTGCTCATCGATTTGCTGGAGGGGGCATCAGTAACGTCTCCATGGTGAGACTTGTGACTGTTTTTGGCATATCGAATAGGCCACGGGGAGCTTGCCAGGCTCTGCCTTGTGGGTGAGATACTCTCGGTAGTTTGCTGGGCTCTCTGAAAGGGGCGGAGGAATCGAACCCAGGTCAGCTGCGTGCAAGACAAATGCCCTACCCACTGCGCTATCGCTACAGCAGAATAGTGGAACAGCAGAATTTGACCAAAAAAGATGGTCGAATTTAATATAAATTATAATGAGTATAGAACAAATAAATCTAGCTTTAGTTCCTACTGAATGTGGATTTTAGCTGCATAGGAGTTGCCTTATAGGTGCTAATTTCCCAAAGGTGACCCCAGAATAATTCAGAGTGATTTCAGCATGTCATCTTAGGCATCAAGTTCAAGATTGGGGAAGTCTCTGAGTCATGTGCTGCTACCAAGTCCCCATGTGAGGGAAGGGAAGGCTGAAGAGAGTTTTGTGGGACTTCCTTGAAAGGAACAAGTCCGCACAATGAATATAGGTGTTTAGAAACCCTAAGCTAGGGGAAGACCCTCAAGTTTCAGCTTCCTTGGCTTCAAGCCAATCTGCTTCTGCTTATCGAATTTCATTTTTATCTATAAAAGATGAAAAGATCCAACATAAAGATGAACTCGTTCCTGGAATAGCAGAACTTGGAAGCACACACCTATACCCCTTCTCAGTGAGAAACAATAGGCTTTGGCATGACACTGCCTGAGAGGTACACTACACACACACACACACACACACACACACACACACACACACACACACACACACACGGTTCAACTCCCGTTTTCGCCCTTTGTACCGTTTTTTCCCATTTTCGCTCTTTGTACCATGTTTAGCATCTAGCCACATCACTGTGAAGGCCTTATAGGAAGAGCCCCGTGGGCAACTCTCTTTCCTCCCCCTTCCCTGTTACCAACTTTTTGAGGTTCTCCTCATCACTCAGGTCAGAAATGTGGGTTCCTAAAGGATCCCCCATTCCCGAAGTGCGTTGGAGACAGACTCACACGAGGGCTCCGAGGCAGCCCTTGAAGACGAGATGTGGGTCAGCGCTTCTGGAAAGCGGTGGTCGGGGGTCTTCACCTACCCCTCCCCATTTCTGAGGGAAGTCAGCCTGGGTAGTTTCGGCGTTTCCTTGAGGTCACCAGCCAAACCAGCTGTGTTCTGAGGCCCCTCGGCAAGAGAAACTCTGCCCCCACCTGCGAGTTTCTCAATGAAAGGTCTGGAAAGAGTCTCTGCCAAATGTGGTGGGGAACCCCAACTTCAAGCCAGGCCTCCACACCTTTACGAGGCTAATTACCACTTAACCAAACATTTCTGAGCACCTTCGAAATTGGTCCCCGCCGTCACATAACCATTTTAGGAGCTCTCCTCTGAGCTGGGTCCAAGTTGTCCAGATTCCCGATAACCAGGCTCTCTGTGGGGAAGGCAGCGACCAGGTGGAGCCGTTGGCTGGCAGGGGAGGGAGCAAGGGAAAGATGACAGCCACCCACGATCCCTTCAGCGCTCAGAAACGCAGGAGGCTTATTGGCAGCTTCCCAGCATCGTGTGGCAGTCACGCCTTCCATGATGCCATTCTAGGACACCCTGAGCGATAGGACAGTGGACAGGGTGCCTGCTTTCCAAGCAGCCAACCTGGGTTCAATTCCCAGGACCGCAAAGTGATGCTGAGTGCAGAACAGGAGCAAGCCCTGAGCGCAGCCAGGCGTGGCCCCAAATCCAAAGATGTCACCCTAAAGCTGAGACCCTAAAGCAAAGAGACGTCCGGGGAAGATTGCAGTCCCAGCCTGAAATGACGACTCCTCTGTCTTGTGCTGTTTTTGTGCTTTAAGGGCATCGAGATAGCTTCATGTCCCTTTACTCCTATTCTGATGCACCTGGAAGGAAATGTAGAAATGTCTTGGGGTGGAGCGGTTACCTCACGGTCAGGTAGGTGGGTTCATGCAGGTGTCGTGAGAGCATCTGGCTTCAAGCCCTAATCTGTTCACCTAACTCAGAACAAGCAAACCAATCCCCCACTTCCTTCACCACCCCCCCATCCAATTTCAAACATTCTTTCAGAAGCAAGATGTTAAGTAAGTCTTGTGGCATTTCAATTATTTATGATATCATTTGCATCCATTAAAAATTGCAATCCGAAAAAAAAAATTGGGGCTGGAGTGATAGCACAGCGGGTAGGGCGTTTGCCTTGCACGGGGCCCGACCAGGGTTCGATTCCCAGCATCCCATATGGTCCCCTGAGCACAGCCAGGGGTATTTCCTGAGTGCAGAGCCAGGAGTGACCCCTGAGCATCGCTGGGTGTGACCCAAAAAGCAAAAAAAAAAAATTGCAATCCGTTTATCCATTTACTTATTAAAATATACCTCCTTTATAGCAATAATAAAAATATAAATAAAATCCAAAGACAGCAACCAGGTACTGAGGGAAGATATGTAAAAAATTGGCTAGGGTTCTGAGAGGCCCTGACAAGGATACTGGAGAAAGATTGTTAGTTCAGAAGTCCTAGCAAATAGAGGGGTAGGCTTATTTTTTGATAGTTGGGACATTTTAAAATAATATTTAGCAATTTGATTCTTAGGCTAATTAGCCATGTAAAATAGACCACCCAAAGAATCACTTTAATAAGTTACTCATGCATGAAACCATGTCTTCGTGGCATTGAATGTTTGAAGATTTTTTAAAATGCATAAATATCGCTATAAAATGAAACCAGATAAGGTGAACCTTACCAGAAGGAGTATAATATTTAACGACAGATATACACATTATTAAGCGTTTTAGAGGTGCTTTTATAATCACAAATGCTTATGATTTCAACCGAAACATCATTATTTCTCACAACCCCGGAAGAACGCTCATTCCATTACTGACGCGAGGTTAAGTGCTTTCAACATTAGAATGGGGTGTTTTGTTTCCGATATGTTGGTCTGTTATAGATGTCTCTGCCAATTCAGGGTGGCTGTTTCACTAAGAAACCTAGAATCGAGTGTCGAGGGGGTGGAGAATGTCCTAATATTCCTGTGGAACCTGGATTCAGTCCCCCCTAACCTTTTGTCTAAACCCCTTCAACTCTGGGGGCTGAGCACTGGCGATCTTTGAACACAGCTGGCTCTGAGGTACTTGGGTCTCTGAGGACTGATATCCCCAAAATAACTTTGAATAGTTAAATCTGACCACGTGCGAAATGGCAGTTGCCTTTTAATTTTAATGGAATATTTTAGAGCATTTTTTATGGAAAAGCTCTTAAAGATCTTTTTTTTTTTCACGGCCTTAATGAAAAAGGAAAAATGTGTTGCTGTTATTTTTTTTAATAATAAATTTAAAGCAACTTGCAAATCTTAACAAGTGGAATCAGATATTTAATGCTTTTGGCAAAACGCCTTGATAAAAATTTCCAGAACAAAATAAAATATTCTGCATTTAAACGTCTTTGTATAAAACAGACTGAATTTCTGAGAGCCCCTACATCATGGATCAATACTTCCAAGTTAATTTAGTATGTGGGATCGGCAGACCACATCATTATCATAAGAGTCGCTCTTGCATCTGAAAAGATTTATGCTCAGATTTCAAAATCAGAATAGAAAACTAGATTCATGAATATGAATATTCTAGAGAGAAACACACTTTTTGGTTGTCTTTTTTTGGGTGGAGGAACCATATCTCTTTAAATATGCAAATCCAGATATCTTTTTGATATCTTTCTCAGGATAAGCAGATGATGTAGGCGCTGCCACTGTGATTTCTAACTAGAGGCAGTGAGTCGGTGGCATTTAGCAAAAAGGCTCACCCAGCCAAGAAAGAGGAAAAGATAACCAACCACGTGATGTGCTGGTTCCCACCGTGCAAATATGGAGTGTCACATCTTAAAGAGACTTCACCAATCCCTTCCTGCCAGTGGAAGCCAGCCCACACCAGTCACCACCCGGGGGGTTCTTCTGTATGTGCTAAGCATGCAGAGTGTTTGCACACCATTACATCACTGTGAGAGCTAGTCATTTCATGTGTTCATTGAAAGCAAATATTCTTCTACATCACATTGTTTTGTTTTTGTTTTTTGACTAGGGGGTAAGGGGAGGGCACTCCCAGCAATGCTCAGGGGTTACTCCTGGCTCTGCGCTCAGGAATCGCTCCTAGCTGTGCTCGGGGGACTGTATGGGATGCCAGGCGTTGAACCTAGGTTGGACATTTGCAAGGCAAGTGCCCTGCCCGCTGTACTCTCTCTCCAGCCCCTACGCTTCTATTTAAAAACAAAAAAGTTTTGATAGTTTCATGTCACTGTAACTGGTTTCCTTTCTAATCTTTCATATATACATATATCACTGTCACTGTCATCCCGTTGCTCATCGATTTGTTCGAGCGGGCACCAGTAACGTCTCTCATTGAGAGACTTATTGTGACTGTTTTTGGCATATCCAATACGCACGGGGAGCTTGCCAGGCTCTGCCGTGTGGGCGGGATCCTCTCGGTAGCTTGCCGGGCTCTCCGAGAGGGGCGGAGGAATCGAACTCGGGTCAGCCGCGTGAAAGGCGAACGCCCAACTGCTGTGCTATCTATCGCTCCAGCCCCGAAACATTCTGAGAGGGGCTTGTGAGTTTGATCAGATAGCCCAGGAGGCCCACCCTTGGCCCAGGGAGGTTAAGAGCGTGCAGCTAGATGGATCCTGTTGCTCGTTAGAAGCATTTCTCCGCCGGGATAGTGGCTCGGGTTCTCTGTGACTCCCAGTGCTCCGGATCTGTGGATTGTGCAGAGCAGGACACACTCCAGGCAGGCACGTGTGGGACTTCATTGCGTCTGCAGAGCTCCGGGTTCTCCTCATCCCTGGCATCCCCCCGGTGGTGGAGCCCCAGGCTGCAAGGAGAGCAGGACGCCTGCTTTGTGCTCGGGGCAACCCCAAGCGACTCTGCTGAGGGGTTTGGTGCCTGTCTTGGGGTGCCCGGATTTCCTGACCACCCTGGGTCTGTTCCTTCAAGCCTCTGGGCTTTTGTCCTTTAATTATGGCAGAGTGTAGTGTGTGTGTGTGTTATTTTTGTGTTGTGTGTGGTGTATATGTGGTGTGTATGTTTGTATGTATGTGTGGTGTGTATGTGTGTGTGTGGTGTGTGTGTGGTATTGGTGTGTGTATGTGTGTGTGGTGTGTGTGGTATGTATGTATGTGTGTGGTGTGTGTATGTGTATGTGTAGTGTGTGTGGTATGTGTATATATGTGTGAGTGGTGTGTATGGTGTGTGAGGTATTGGTGTGTGTTTATGTATATGTATGTTTGTGTGGTGTGTGTGGTGTATGTGGTTTGTGTGGTGTGTGTGGTATGTATATGTATGGTGTGTCTGTGATGTATTTGTGTGGTGTGTGGTGTGTGCGTGGTGTGTGACTGTGTGTGTTGTCTGTGTATGTGCATGTGTGGTGTGCATATGGTGTGTATGTGCATGTCTGGTGTGCGTGTGATGTGTATGTATGATGTGTCTGTGTGGTGTGTTTGTGTGGTGTGTGCTGTGTGTGTGGTGTATGTGGTGTGTGTGGTATGTGTGTAGTGTGTGTATGTGTGTGTGATGTGTGTATGTGTGTGTTGTGTATGTCTGTATGGTGTGTGTGTATGTGCATGTGTTGTGTACGTATGGTGTGTCCATGTGGTGTGTCTGTATGGTGTGTGTGTGTTTATGTATGTGTATGCGTGCATGCACACACATACACACACTTGCCTCTGGAATCTGCAACCTAATCTCATCGACCAGAAAATATTTCTGTCCCTGGACACTAACGCTATCTTTCTTCCTGTTCCAGGCTTGCTCTGAGGTATTTTTTTCTTTCATGCTTTTTCTGATGTGGGGGCAATAGAACAGATGAAAAATTGTATTTCGTGTGTCTTCTTGGGCCAGAAGCCTCATCTTTTTGTTGGTTTTAGTAAGGATTTAGAATATATAGCAGTGATCCTCAAATTTACAGCTTGTTTAAAAAAATGTTTTTTTGCAGCCTCCTAAAATCTCCACTGAGTTAAACTTCACCCTTTATTTTATTATTTGATTATTTTATTATTCATGGCAGAGCCTGGCAAGCTCCCTGTGGCGTATTCGATATGCCCCAAATAGTAACAATAACGGATCTCATTCCCCTGACCCTGAAAGAGCCTCCAATCATTGGGAAAGATGAGTAAGGAGAGGCTGCTAAAATCTCAGGGCTGGGACGAATGGAGACGTTACTGGCACTCGCTAGAGCAAATTGGTGAACAACAGGATGACAGTGATACAGTGATTTTATTATTATTTGTTGCATGTGTGGGGAGCGTGTTGAGGGTCACATCCGGTGATGCTCAATGACTCATCACCGTTTGCCCAGGCATCTCTCTCGTGTGGTGTTTATTTTTTATTTTTTAAAAATAAGGTCAATGTTCCACTGTCATCTCTTGTGACTCAGTGTGTCTCTGCTGCAGAGGTTTTTGTAATCGTGGTTGATTTCCAGCATCGTGGGTGGTGGGTGAGGTCTTGTTCTTCCATTCTGCCTGTGCTATTTGCTCTGAGCAGAATTGGGGCCCTCAGGGGCGCCCATGTGTGCTCTGTCTGCCTGGCTCACTCCTTCCTGCAGACACCCAGGCAGTCCCCAGACCGGGGCCTTATCAGTGGTGTGAGTCACTAGGCCATGCCTGCCAGCCGTAGAGTCTGTATGCGTGGTTCTCCCCCACTGTAGAAACGCCAAATGATTTGGCATTGCCATAGACACTTAACAGCATCTGGGGCTGCACCAAACTCATTGATTCACCGCCTCATGGTGGCAGAGCCTGGCAAGCTCCCCGTGGCATATTTAATTTGCCAAAACCAGTAACAAGGATGGGCCTCATTCTCCTGACCCTGAAAGAGTCTCTAATACAGCACCGTTGGGAAAGACGAGTAAAGATACAGTGATACAGTGTAAAGATAGGAGTAAAGATACAAAGATACAGTGACTCAGTGATGCCGCCTCATGAAAATGTGGAGTTTCTAAGACACAATCCTGCTTATTCTTTAGCCCATTAGAGCTAGATCTTCGGCTTCTCCCTTGTATTTAAACTTGATGTTCATGTTAGCGCCTGATGGAAATTCTTCTCAATCCCCACCCCTTCCCCCAGTTTTCAATCAGCTAAGAACTTTTTAAAATTTTCTTAATAATCCCGTTGCTCATCGATTTGTTCGAGCGGGCACCAGTAACGTCTCTCATTGTGAGACTTATTGTTACTGTGTTTGGCATATCCAATACGCCATGGGGAGCTTGCCAGGCTCTGCCATGCGGGCTAGATACTCTCGGTAGCTTGCCGGGCTCTCCGAGAGGGACGGAGGAATCGAACACGGGTCAGCCACGTGAAAGGCAAACGCCCTACAGCTGTGCTATCGCTCCAGCCCTTCTTAATAATGGAGAAGAATAATTTTAAAAGCAAGTCAATGGCGAAGCAGGAGTGGGGCAGAAAAACCCACTCTACTTCCTGCAGTCCTATATATCCCATTAGAAATCTAAAAATCTTCACTGCCTCACAGGTCGTGTATTCAAGCAAGGGTGTCAAAGACAGGTGCCTTCCTGTCACCAGGGCATCTGTCGGGAACAGGGTCGGACAGAGCAAATGGGCCGGCTGGGAGAGGGGTTGGCTATCACCCCCCAGAGCTTTGTGAGTGTCGGGGGAGAAAGGGTCAGTTCAGAGCCTCCTGGGGAGGGCACTTTGGTGCAAATCTCCTCGTGGTCGGACTAGTTAGACCATGCAGGCTGCCAGGAAGAGCTTATTTCCAGGTGACTGAGAATTATGTGGTTTTTATTTTTGTTTTTTGTTTTTTTTTTCCTTTTTGGGTCACACAAGGTGATGCACAGGGGTTACTCCTGGCTCTGCACTCAGAAATTACTCCTGGCGGTGCTCAGGGGACCCTATGGGATGCTGGGAATCGAACCCGGGTCGGCCGCGTGCAAGGCAAACGCCCTACCCGCTGTGCTATCACTCCAGCCTCGAGAATAATGTGGGTTTTTTTTTTTTTTTTTTGTGTGTGTGTGTGTGTGTGTGTGTTGGGAAAATACACCGTATGGTGCTCAGGGCTGACTCCTGGCTCTTTGCTCAGAGATCACTCCTGGCAGTGCTCGGGGGGCCCTAGGGGGTGCTGGGGATTGAACTCGGGTCGGCTGTGTGCAAAGGAGGCGCCCTCCCCGCTGTGCTATCGCTCCCCTACTGAGAACAGCAGTGAGTATGGGGAAGGACACACCCCTTTCGATTGCTGTTTTGTTTCAAACTCCCAGAAGGAGAAAACAGGAGTATATGGAAATTCTCTTTCTAATGTTTTTGAAGCAAAATCGGGCTTTCTAGAGGCTTCCAGCAGGACTCTCTAAGACCCATCACCGTGCAGGTGGGTGACCAGGGTCTTCCCATGAAGATGTGTCCTCCCTGTGTCTCCTCCCCCAGGTGCCCACCCCAATGCCCTCGCCATGTCTCGGAACGACCCAGATTTCCCCCCCTTTGTTTATTTTTTTTGGGTCCCACCCGGAGATGCACAGGGGTTCCTCCTGGCTCTGCACTCAGGAATTACTCCTGGCGGTGCTCGGGGAACTGTATGGGATGCTGGGAATCGAACCTGGGTCGGCCGCTTGCAAGGCAAACGCCCTCCCCGCTGTGCTATTGCTCCAGCAACACCCCCCCACCCCGATTTCCCTTTGATTCAAGTTTGCGCTGGTGTCTGTGCCCCCATCATCAGGGTGCCGCGAAGGGGCACCCAAAGCGTCAGAGCAGAAATCAGAGTTCTGTGCCCAGACCCTGAACCAGGAACAATATTATTGTTGTTTTCAATAGGAGAAAAAAAAAGAGAGGGGGGAGGGGAACGGCAGGGAGTCGGGCGTTGAGGAGGAAGAGGGGGACATCAGCCTGTCATCTGGGGGTGATGGTTCCAGCTTGGCTCCCCTCGGAACCCTCCGGGCCAGAGAAGTCCCTTTCCTGGGCCGTCGCTTGGACACTTGGAGTGAGTCCGCCGGCCCGGCGGTCAGCCTGGGTTACTGGAGAGCGCCGCGCTGGCCGCTGGGCCCCCGGGTTCAAGGCCAGGGAGGCCCAGCTAGGGCCCGAGGCTGGGACAGAACCCAGGCGCCAAGCAGTATCCCAGGGCTGCTAATTTGCCGGACACAGAGAGCCCTTTCTGCACCCCCCGCCCCGGGTTGTGGGTGAGTGGAACCCATTAACATTTGAAAATATTTGCAGAAATCCAGGGCTGGGGGTGGGGGGTGGGGTGGGGGGCGGACGGGGAGAAAGGTATTTCTGGAGGGCCGGTACCCGGCGCACTTTGATGCGTGCCAAAGCGCGCTGGCACGGCCCAGGCCCTGATAGAGAACATCTGGGCGCCTGCTGCCCAGACGGGTGGGGGGCGGGAACAAAGGGGGCTTGTGAGAGCCTGCGCCAGGGGTCCCGGAGAAGGCCCCTGCGCCGCTGGGGGAGGGGACCCCGGCAGGATGGACGCTTTGGCTAACGGGGTCGCCTGCGTTATGGGTGTGCAGGGAGGGGCCCTGGCTCCTGAGGTGGGAGGGCCTGGCTGTGAAGGGGGAGCCAGATGATGGCCCCTCTCTGTCTCTCTCTCTCTGTCTCTCTCTCTGTCTCTCTCTGTCTCTCAATCTCTCAATCTCTCTCTGTCTCTCTCTCAATCTCTCTCTCAATCTCTCTCAATCTCTCTCTGTCTCTCAATCTCTCTCTGTCTCTTTCTCAATCTCTCTCTCAATCTCTCTCAATATCTCTCTATCTCTCTCTCAATCTCTCTCTCAATCTCTCTGTCTCTCTCAATCTCTCTCAATCTCTCTCAATCTCTCTCTGTCTCTCTCTCAATCTCTCAATCTCTCTCTGTCTCTCAATCTGTCTCTCTCAATCTCTGTCTCTCTCTCAATCTCTCTCTGTCTCTCTCTCAATCTCTCTCTGTCTCTCTCTCTCAATCTCTCTCTGTCTCTCTCTCTGACTCTGTCTCTCTCTTCTTTTTTTCTGGTTTGGGTTCCATACCTGGTGATGCTCAGGAATCCGTCCTGGCAGGCCCAGGGGACCCTACGGGATGCTGAGGCTCGAACCCAGGTTAACCGTGTACAGGGCAAATGCCCTACGCATTGTACTATTGCTCCGGCCCCTGGCCCTTCTCTCATTCTCTCATAGCAATGATAGCTCCTCTCTCTCTCTCTCTCTCTCTCTCTCTCTCTCTCTCTCTCTCTCTCTCTCTCTCTCTCCTCCTCCTCCTCCTCCTCCTCCTCCTCCTCCTCCTCCTCCTCCTCCTCCTCCTCCTCCTCCTCCTCCTCCTCCTCCTCCTCCCTCCTTTTTTTTTCTAGTTTTGGGTCACACCTGGCGATGCTCAGGGGTTACTCCCGGCTCTGTACTCAGGGATCACTCCTGGCAGGCCCAGGGGACCCTCCGGGATGCTGAGGATTGAACCCAGGTCAGCCGCGTGCAAGGGCAGGCACCTTACCTGCTGTACGATCGCTCCATCCCTGGCCCTTCTCCTGCAGCTGCCGCCTTGGTGGGAGAGAAGAGAGCTTGGGGAGGGTGGGAAAGGAGGGTGTGTCTCAGCCCAGGGGTGCGTGGACCCTGTCTCCCCCCAAGACCAGTCCCACCGGGATGGAGATGAGATCAAATGAGCTGCAGACCGACCCTGGCTGGTAGATTTGGAACACAAACATGCTTTCAATCCCTGGGGGTGAGGGGCTGCCCCTTGAAAGCCTTGTCACTGCCCAGCAGGGTTTTGCGCTGGGGGCTGATCTGTGTTTGTGCCCGACGCCCCTCGACCCAGCGTGCATGTATTTGGGAAATGCACATCCAGGTGTCGGCATTTGTGAGGTCACAGGAGGCCTGGCTTGCTGGTAAACCACAGGAGCCACCATCAGTCATGAAGGGCCCTTCCCCACGTGTTGGTAGAAGCTGGTCAAGGTGTGCCCCTGAGGTGCCAAGTATCCCTGTCACTGTCACTGTCATCACTGCCATCCCGTTATTCATCGATTTGCTCAAGCGGGTACCAGTAACGTCTCCATTCGTCCCCAGCCCTGAGATTTTAGCAGCATCTCCTTACTCGTCTTTCCCAAGGATTCTTTCGGGGCCAGGGGAATGAGACCTGTTATTGTAACTGTATTTGGCATATCGGATACGCCAGGGGGAGCTTGCCAGGCTCTGCTGTGCGGGCAGGGTACTCTTGGTAGCTTGCCGGGCTCTCTGAGAGGCATATATATATGTATATATATGTGTGTGTGTGTGTGTGTGTGTGTGTGTGTATCACTGTCACTGTCATCCCATTGCTCATCGATTTGTTTGAGCAGGCACCAGTAACGTCTCTCATTGTGAGACTTATTGTGACTGTCTTTGGCATATCCAATACACCACGGGGAGCTTGCCAGGCTCTGCCGTGCGGGCGAGATACTCCTGGTAGCTTGCCAGGTTCTCCGAGAGGGGCGGAGGAATCAAACATGGGTCAGCCTCGTGAAAGGTGAACGCCCTACTGCTGTGCTATCGCTATGAAGTGTGTATATATATGTGTGTGTATATATATATATGTATATATATATTTCCCTTTATGATGATGTGGAGCTGGAGTGATAGCACAGCGGTTGGGCGTTCGCCTTTCACGCGGCCAACCCAAGTTCGATTCCTCCGTCCCTCTCGGAGAGCCTGGCAAGCTACCGAGAGTATCTCGCCCGCACGGCAGAGCCTGGCAAGCTCCCCGTGCGTATTCGATATGCCAAACACAGTCACAAGTCTCACAATGAGAGTCGTTACTGGTGCCCGCTTGAGCAAATCGATGAGCAGTGGGATGACAGTGACAGTGACAGTGATGATGACGTGTCCAGGAACATGTTCACTTGTGCATGAGGCTCGTCCCGCGCGTGTGGAAGGCGGCCTGGAGTGTGGCAGCAGTGGGGCACTGGGGGTCAGCAGCCGAGGCTGAGTCCCTTGGGGTGGAGAAGTGCCGCGTAGACAGGCCCCACTCACAGACCCTCCTCCCCGCTTCCTCGCTCCCCCGGTCCTTGCCACCTCTGCCTCCGCCCCAGAAAGTGAGTCCTGTGCTTTAGACGTTGCCCAGCACGCCCTGTCCTATGGGCCATGTCGGCCCAGGCAGCAGCTCTTGAGGGGGATATATTTGGGGGGGTTGCGGGGGGGGGCAGAGAGATGCAAGGAGGGTTGACCCCACAGTGCCAAGTTTTGGAGTTTTTTTAAAAAAAATATTTTTAATATAGTCACTGTGAGATAGACCCTTACAAAGCTGTTCGTGATTGGGTTTCAGTCCTACAGGGTTCCGACACCCCCGTCCCTCCACCAGGGCACATTCCCCAGCACCAGTGTCCCCAGGGTCCCTCCCGTCACCCCCCACCACCCTCAAACCCAGCCTGCATCTATGGCAGGCCTTTTCTTCTTTCTCTCCCTCCCTCTCTCTCCCTCTTTCCCTCCCTCTCCATCTCTCTCTCTCCTCTATCCCTCTCTCCCTCCCTTTCCCTCTATCCCTCCCTCTGTCTCTCCCTTCCTCCTTTTCCCTTTCTCTCCCCCCTCTTCCTCCTTCTCTCTCCCTCCCTCCCTCCCTCCCTCCCTCCCTTTCCCTCTCTATCCCTCCCTCTGTCTCTCCCTTCCTCCCTTTCCCTCTCTCTCTCCCTCCCTCTTCCTCCTTCTCCCTCCCTCTCTCTCCCTCTCTCCCTCTTCCTCTCTGTCTCTCTCCTCTTTCCCTCTCTCTCTTCCTCCCTCCCTCCCTCCCTCCCTCCCTTTCCCTCTCTATCCCTCCCTCTGTCTCTCCCTTCCTCCCTTTCCCTCTCTCTTCCTCCCTCTTCCTCCTTCTCCCTCCCTCTCTCTCCCTCTCTCCCTCTCTCCTCTTTCCCTCTTTCCCTCTCTCCCTCCCTCTCTCCCTCTCTCCCTCTTCCTCTCTCTGTCTCTCTCCTCTTTCCCTCTCTCCCTCTCTCTCTCCCTCTCTCCCTTTCTCCCTCCCTCCCTCCCTCCCTCCCTCCCTCCCTCCCTCCCTCTGTCTCTCTGTCTCTGTCTCTCTCTCTCCACACACACACACACACACACACACACACACACACACACACACACACACACACACATTGTGGTTTGCAATACAGATGCTAAAAGGTTAACGGATATATCACTTTCAACACTCAGTTTTTGCCCAGCGTGACCCTTCCCAGCTATTACTGTCATCCTGGTCCCTTCTCTGTCTTACCCGCCCTCCATCCCCCTCACACACACTTGTGAGAGACTCCAACCATGGATCAGTCCAAATTTCAGAGTCTTCCAACGTCCTTCTTTCATCGAGTATCTGTCAGGTGCCTGCTGTGATGGTCTTCAGCCAGTCCCCACTTTCTGATTCCCCGCACCCCCAAACGCTGTGCTTCTCATCTCAAATAGTGGATTTGGACTTGCTGGAAACAGCCAATCATGTGGCTGGTCGTACAACCTGGCCGGTACCTGTGGGGCCCCTGTTTGACCCCTGGCACCACCTGGCTCCCACCGCCCCCAGCACTCACGGTGGGGGGGGGGGGGCAGGGGTGGTCCTCAGCACTGCAGGGCCCCAGAAGCTCCATCTTCTTAAGCCCAACGATTGAAACTTCTGTTCACATTGGTGTGGGCCCCCTGACCAGTGCTTGGGAGACCCCCCCCACCTCTCCACAGCCAACAAAATGGAAAACAGGTGACTGTTGCTTCACTAAAGTCCCCGTTGATGCTGGCTCTTACCATGTCAGATTATTACTGGTGTGTTTGGCCTCACAGTACTCAGACCACCTGTGTCTCTAGTCACACCTGAACTGCTCGGAAAGTAAGGTGGACTCGTGACTCTGACTTTAGATGCTCGGGGGATTGGTCTTGCTTGAGGTATTGTCACGGGCTCTGTCTGCATCTCCGTCTCTGTGTCTTTCTCCCCCCCCCCTTCCTTCCTTATATTTAGCCTCCAGTTGACCAATTCGTGACTTGAGAGGGTTAGCTTTGCCCAAAGGTAACTTTATTTTTATTTTTATTTTTTTTGTGCTCAAACAGTATTAACAACTTTATTATTATTATTATTATTTTATTTTTATTTATTTTTATTTTTATTATTATTATTTAATTTTTTTATTTAGTGAGTCACAGTGAGGGTACAGTTACAGATTCATATATTTCGTGCTTGTTTTTTCCCTCATGCAGTGTTCGGGAGCCCATCCCTCCACCAGTGTCCATTCTCCACCACCAATGAACCCAGTATCCCTCCCACCCCCCAGTCCCATCCCCCTCACCCCACCCCACCTCTGTGGCAGGGCTTTCCAATATGTTCTCTCTCTCTCTCCCAAAGGTAACTTTAAAATGACTTGCAGTCCTAAATCTGCACCAAATTTGTGTCGTCTTCGATTATTTATGTGAAGAATCTGTTTATCTCTCTTTTTTCCCACATTCATAATTTCTTTCTTTTTACGATTTCATGACCTCCCTTTTGATTCTAAGACTTTGCCCTTCTCCTCCCTTTCCCAAGCAGTAAATTCAGATCTATCTAAATGACCACTCAGGAAAAATGCTCCCCAACTAAAATTCCTAGAGGTTACCTCGGACTTTCCCAGGTATGCACACTCGAAATGTATTTATAATAAGCTGTCAGCTTCCTTATCTCAGAAATAGTACCAGACATCTGGTGCTAAGTGAAAAGAGAATCTACAGTTCAAACTCCAAGGCATCGGCTATTTTTAGTATGGTAAAAGACATTTGGGCCTTTTTCCAGAAGAAAATGTCCAG
The DNA here is from genome assembly GCF_027595985.1 of Sorex araneus. Classification (NCBI taxonomy): domain Eukaryota; kingdom Metazoa; phylum Chordata; class Mammalia; order Eulipotyphla; family Soricidae; genus Sorex; species Sorex araneus. The sequence continues at coordinate 161,553,270 of NC_073313.1, forward strand.
TTACACAAAAGTTGCCTCAGCCCTCATACAGTGGCTGCATCTGTGGGTAACAAACTGTATCCTGTGTGACTTGTTCCACTTTCTTTTGAAAAGTCACACTTTTTGTGTGACTATTTCCCCTTAGAAAAGGGTATTCCTTACTTATGGAGTCTCAATTTTTTTTTTGGTCCAGTTAATTTTTTTTTTTTTTTGCTTTTTATGGGTCATATCTGGTGATGCACAGGGGTTCCTCCTGGCTCTGCACTCAGGAATTACTCCTGGCGGTGCTCGGGGGACCCTATGGGATGCTAGGAATTGAACCCGGGTTGGCCACGTGCAAGGCAAACACCCTATCAACTCTGCTATTGCTTCAGCCCTGTTCTAGTTAATAAAATAGAATTTAATAATCTTTAAAGCAAAGAGGCACAATTAAGTATTGAGAGAATTGATTATAAGTCTTATCCCTAATATAGAGGTTACATCAAAACCCTGAAAATATTCTTCAGTTTATCCAACCCGTGTTGATGGGAAGAAGCCAATGTGTAGAATGTTCTTTTCTTTTACTTCGAAAGTTGTCTGGGGGGGCTGGAGCGATAGCACAGCGGGGAGGGCATTTGCCTTGCACATGGCCATCCCGGGTTTGATTCCTAGCATCGCATATGGTCCCCTGAGCACTGCCAGGGGTGATTCCTGAGTGCGTGAGCCAGGAGTGACCCCTGTGCATCGCCGGGTGTGACCCAAAAAGCTAAATAAATAAATAAATAAATAAATAAAGTTAGTTGTCTGGGACCCCTTCGTGTTATGGAGAGACTCAAATGCCAGAAGTGAGTTGTTAGCTTTCAGAGAAATTCTAGAAACAGCCATTAAGCTTATGAGTGATTTTTCCGAATTCCTTATCCTGAAGAAGCCTTAGGGTGCTTCTGTGTCTTCCTCACCAGCCTTTCTGGGGTGAGTCCTTTGAAATCAATCCTCCTCCGCTCAGATGTCGCGCTAGGAGTCCGGGCCCCAGCCATGCTCTTTGAATACATCCCTAATCACCAAGGCATCTGTTTCCGCGTCCATCCACTTACTCATCCCTTGGAACCATTAGAACTCATGGGAACCCTTTGATTGTCCTGCAATCAGAGCCTCTGGGGATCCAGCTTACACACTGCAATGGCGGAGTCGGTTTGCCCCATTGCACGGTTGCTTTTCAAAGAGGTCTTCTGCGTTTAACACCAGAGAGCGTCTGCCGAAAAGCCTCTCCAGAGCCAACTGCCTGATTGCAGAGGGCCACCCTCAGCAAGCCCGACAACCTGTCTGAAGTGCACCCAGCCACTGTGTTTGAAGTCGCCCATCTGGGCACCCGGGGGGGGGGGGGGGGACGACCCAGCTGGGAGACTGCTTCTTTCCCAGGGCTGACGTGGCAGTGTTTCCCAGCCCATCTCTTGGTGAGCTCAACTCTTTTTTTTTTTTTTTGCTTTTTGGGTCACACCTAGCGATGCTCAGGGGTTACTCCTGGCTCTGCACTCAGGAATTACTTGGGGGACCATATGGGATGCCGGGGATCGAACTCGGGTCGGCCGAGTGCAAGGCAAACGCCTTACCCACTGTGCTATCGCTCCGGCCCCGGTGAACTCAACTCTTACACAGACCATGACACGTGTAGGAGTTACTCACCCTCTCTAGCGTCAGTCAGGCCCCCGTGTGCACTGATTACTTCGTCCATGGCAGTAAACCTGTCCTCAAAGTATTCTTCACGCAGGGTGACGTAAAGGACTACAGCGCTGTGTCAGCATTCCTCTTACACTGTTGCTTAAAAACACGGTTCCAGGGCTGGAGCGATAGCACAGCGGGGAGGGCATTTGCCTTGCACGCAGCCGACCCAGGTTCGATTCCCAGCATCCCATAGGGTCCCCTGAGCACCGCCAGGGGTGATTCCTGAGTGCATGAGCCAGGAGTAACCCCTATGCATTGCTGGGTGTGACCTCAAAAAAAAAAAAGCAAAAAAAAACCCCCAAAACTCCATTTTCCGTTGCTGGTCAGACAATTCTGAGCTCTTCACATGGCCTCAGACTCTTCCTCGTCCTCTCTGCATTGCCACCAGCCTTTGTGCAGGACCCCCCAAATCCCTGTCATAATTCCTACAACACACACATAATCTTGAACTGATTCTTATTGCCCCAGGGGATGTCCTATTATGTCAATAAAAATCCCGACGTTTAAAATAAAAAGTCCCTACGTTTAATGAGGAGACTCGTTTAAGAAACGGGGGTGAGAGCAGACCAGATAGATCTTGAGGCGATGTAGAACTCGTCCACACTGGCCGGCTGGCATCAATCCCCTGCAGCACATATGGTCCCTTAAGCCTCACCAGGAGCCGCCTCAGTGCACAGAACCAGGAGTAGGCCCTGAGCACAGCCAGCTGTGGCCCAAAACCCAAAATATGTAAATAAATAAAACAAATTGTTCACAGCCTCGCCTTGATGTGATTTAATTGTCTCTAGAATGCTACTTTCTTTAATCATGTAAGCGTCCCCCCGCTCTGATTCGGTCAATGTAAGCTGAACGCTCAGCTGGTAATGTTGGCAGTAAGCATTTGTCCCTATTACTATTCGTTGTCATTAATAAACGCAAGTTTTCCCCAAAACATTCTGAAACTCACAGCGGAGGAAACATCAGAACTTGCCGTATCTATGGGACAAATTTCTACGGCGCACAAATCATCTTGAACTGATTATTAGCGTCCAAGGGGATGTCATATTATGTCAATAAAAAACCCTACCTTTACTGAGGAGACACACTTGAAAAATGGAGGTGAAAACACACCGAACAGATCTGGCAGTGATGTAAAGAAACAAAACTCAGGGCTGGAGCGATAGCACAGCGGGGAGGGCGTTTGCCTTGCACACAGCCATCCCGGGTTTGATTCTCAGCATCCCATAGGGTCCCTCAAGCACTGCCAGGAGTAATTTCTGAGTGTGTGAGCCAGGAGTAACCACTGTGCATCCTGTGCATTGCAGGGTGTGACCCAAAAATAAAAAAAAAAGAAAAAGAAAAAAAGAAACTAATGGAAGATCTGAAAGTCAGAGATGGAATAGCAGAAGGTCTGAGAGAAAAATGGGTATAGCAGTGCTAAGTCTCTCTTGAGTGAAAGGCCACTCAGAAAGCATGGGTGGGCCTCACAGAAAAATAATGCCTAGAAGAGCGAAACATAGAATACGTACATTGTCCACTTTCCTTTTCAACTGACTCTAAGACGTGCAGTTCCGTAAGATGCAAATTCTCAGAGAGCCTTGTCCATCTGCCTTCAAATGATTCCTGCAGAGGTAACCACCAGCAGAACCGCTGCAGTAAGGTCACGGGTGGAACCTCCCCGCCAGGATGCTCGTGTTTATTATCTGATTTTGGGGGCCTCCTCGGACCAGAGAGGAGATTAAAGGCTCCAGTTCATCTCCTTCCTGAAGCATGTCCCACGGGCGGCCCTGCCGTCCCCAGCGAGGTTTAAATGGTTTCCCAGCTGGTGGGTTTAAATAAAGGTATTTCTTAACCTTTTTCTAACCTCTGCCCTCCTTCGATAAAGAGAAATCTCATGTTTCCCTGGAAATTATTTTATGCCCTGCCTGCAAACGAGTCAGATCTAGTTGATCCACATTCCCAGTTGCTCTGCAGCTGAAAGGACTAGATCAAGTTTGCCTCTCTTGTAGCTTTGTTGGGGGGAGAAAAAAAAACCATCTCGCACTGTTTATTTCTAGATATTTAGAACTATGATATTAAATGCACTTTCTTTATGCAAGATAAGTTGAGCTCTTAAGGTCCCTTCCTTTTTCCTCTAGGCATGCAAGACCATGGCAGCTGGTGCTCAGAAAGGGAAATAACATCGTCTCAGATGCTTAAAGTAAATTGAATTTGAGGAGCACGGCATGTGTTTTTGGCATCACTGGAGATGAAAGTATGGATTTAGCTCAGGTTGGCCTTGAAAGAATAATCTAGTTTGTAGACTCTAGAACAGGTAATTTCGGGGGGGGGGGGCACATCCGGTCACGCCCATCTCCAGAGGCCAGTGAAAAGACGGTTGTGCCCTGCTCACCCGTTCAGCCAAGAGAAGGAATCCCTAGGGGTATCTCGAAACCACGAGGCTCACCACGGAGATGTGACTGGTGCCCGCTCGAGCAAATCGAGGAACAACGGGACAACAGTGACAGTGACAGTGAATTTAATTTTTATTTTTTTATTTTTAAAATTTTTTTATTTTTATTTTTTTTCTTTTTGGGTCACACCTGGCGATGCACAGGGGTTACTCCTGGCTCTGCACTCAGGAATTACTCCTGGCGGTGCTCAGGGGACCATATGGGATGCTGGGATTCGAACCCGGGTCGGCCGCATGCAAGGCAAATGCCCTACCTGCTGTACTATCACTCCAGCCCCTTAATTTTTATTTTTAAATTTATTTTTAATGGATTTCATTTTTAAATTGAAATTGAAATTGAAATTTTTATTTTTAATTTAAACATTTTTAATTTTAAGTCAGAATCAGCAACCGCTGACCCCAGGGACATGCTCCCTCCAGCTCTTTCTGTCTTTCCACGCCCCCCTCGGGTAAACTTTCTCCTTGTTCCGAGGAGATGCAGCCTTTATCCAGATAATGCTTCAGATCGTCTCCAATGATTAGTGAAATCTGCTTCTCGTTTTCCTTTTTAATCGGTTTCATCTGGTTACTCCTAAGCATGTATTTATTCAGGGAGGGGGGAGAAAAAAACAGACAAGGGCTGAAGTAGTTCTGAGCCTGCTGGGGCTGTGACCTCCTCACTGCGTGGACGGGAGCACCGGGGTTGGGAGCACTGTGTCCAGGAGCACTGTAGTAAGGAGCACCATAGAAAGGTGCACTGTGCCAGGAGCACTCATGGTCTTCCCCATCCTGACGGCCGAGCTTGGGGCTGCGGGGTCTCCTTCAAGCTGTTTGTCAAGAATGATACAGAGAATAGTACCTTTTCTTTCTTTTTTTTTTTTCTTTTTGGGTCATACCCAGTGATGCACAGGGGTTACTCCTGGCTCTGCACTCAGGAATTACTCCTGGTGGTGCTCGGAGGACCCTAGGAGATGCTGGGAATCGAACCCGGGTTGGCCGACTGCAAGGCAAACGCCCTCCCCGCTGTGCTATTGCTCCAGCCCCAAGAGTAGTACATTTTCTTATTTTACATAAGACCCAAAGGCAGCAGAATGTGCCTGTGTTCCGTGCACTGGGGAGAAAGGGTTTGCGTACCAAGGTTTCAGCTGTCACAGAGCCATCCCGGACTGTGTGTGCCCCTGTGCTACCCGTGTGGCAGTCATGACTTGGCATGATGGCATGGCCATTGTAACAACCTGGACTACATATTTTTTAAAAGTTTAATTTAATTTTTATTTTTAAATTTATTTTTATGTATTTAATTTTTAATATATTTAATTTTACATTTTTATTCTTTTATTTATTTTTATTTTTAAATCAGGCTGGAGCAATAGCACAGTATCATGGCATTTGCCTTGCAAGTGGCCAACCCAGGTTCGGTTCCTCCGTCCCTCTCGGAGAACCCGGAAAGCTACTGAGAGTATCTCGCCCACACGGCAGAGCCTGGCAAGCTCCCCGTGGTGTATTCGAGATGCCAAACACAGTCACAACAAGTCTCACCATGGAGACGTGACTGGTGCCCGCTCGAGCAAATCAATGAACAACAAGATGGCAGTGACAGTGACAGTGAATTTAATTTTTATTTTAAAATTTATTTTTATTGTATATAATTTTTAATGTATTTAATTTTAATTTTTATTCTTTTAATTTTTTTTCTAATTGGGTTGGAGCAATAGCACAGCGGGTAGGGTGTTTGCCTTGCACATGGCGACCCGGGTTTGATTCTACTGTTTCCTCTCGGAGAGCCCAGCAAGCTACCAAGAGTATCCCGCCCACAGGACAGAGCCTGGCAAGCTCCCTGTGGAAATTTCAATATGCCACAAACAGTAACAGTAACTTGTTAGTCTTACAATGGAGACGTTACTGGTGCCCGCTCGAACAAATCGATGAGCAACAGGATGACAGTGATACAGTGACAGTGATTTTTAAATGAAAATATTTTAAATTTCTATTTAATTTTTTTTTCAGATTTCTTTCTTTAAAAAAAATTTTTTTTGAATCACCATGAGATAGACCCTTATAGAGCTGTTCATGGTTGGGTTTCAGTCATACAATGTTCCAACACCCGTCCCTCCACAAGTGTCATTTCCCAGCACCAGTGTCCCCAGGTTCCCTCCCGTCACCCCCCGCCCCTGTAAAACACCCCCCACCCCAGCCTGCCTCTGGCAGGCCCCTCTCTTACCTCTCTTCCTTTCTCTTTCTCTCTCTCATTTTAGGTTTTTTTTATAGACTATTTTTTTAGACTATTTTTTTTAAGTTTTTAAATTTTATTTGGACTGGAGCGATAGCACAGCAGGTAGGACGTTGGCCTTGCATGCGGCCGACCTGGGTTCGATTCCTCCATCCCTCTCGGAGAGCCCGGCCAGCTACTGAGAGGATCCCGCCCGCACAGCAGAGCCTGGCAAGCTCCCCGTGGCGTATTCGAGATGCCAAACACAGTTACAACAAGTCTCACCATGGAGACGTGACTGGTGCCCGCTCGAGCAAATCGATGAGCAACGGGATGTCAGTGCTGCAGTGCATTTAATTTTATTTATATCTATTTTAAATTTTCAGTGACTGCAACTGCATCTTAACACCCAGTCTCTTGTGTGCAGTCTTTCCAGAGTATTGTCACAAGGCAGGAAGGTCGCAAGGCCACGTCGCTGGCAGCCCTTTCCCCTCTGACTCTGAAAAACGGAAAGATGTCAGTGGACAGGAATTTGAAATGCCAAGATAGTGTTAGGGTGGCAGGGAAGGTTCTGTAGACTGAAATGCGCTCTCTGGAATTTCTTCCGAGAGGGACCGCAAATCTGAGCACGGGGTCCCTTCCCCTTCAGTTTTGGGTCCCCATCGCCGAGGGCCGCTGTGGCAGCGGGTAACATGTGGTTTTGAAGAAGAAGACCATTCTTGAAGAGGTACCAAATTCTACAGTTGCGGTTTGGTCAAATCCATTACAGCAGTTTGGATCAACTGGACCGGTCTATTCTATCCTGGCAGAAAGCAAGTTAAAACTCAGAAAAATACAGCCACTGAAGTCGAGCCACTTCTACAGTAAAGGCAGGTGCCATTTGCGCCAAATGATGACTGTCCTCTGGGGAAAATGCAGAAGAATAAAGGCTTAGCATTCAATATTTGGTCTCCTTGTCACCAGGCTTGGGGTTGGCTATGGGTTGGAGCATGTGTTTTGCATGTGCGAGCTCTGGGCTGAGCTCAGAGAACCACCACGCATGCCTTCCCCGCCCCCACCCAGAGAAAATACAGGGACAGATAGAAATAATGAAGTTTAAAGACTAACATATTAAGAATTCAAATGACGGTGCTATGTTCCCCCATTTAAAATGAGACAACCAATGAAATAATATCGGGTTGTATCAGTGGCGTCATTCAGCTCTCAGGACATTTAAATTCAAAGTCTAAACTGAATTATAAGCTGGCTGAAATGTTTCATGAATGAGTTGGTTCACAAAGGCTGACAGTAATTTTTTTAAGTGTATGTCTATTGCACTGAATTATTAACCAGCTGGCTGTGTGGTCCTGCATGTATTTTTAAATTCAATTTATTTAGTTTGCTTGTGTAGGAAAGATTAGTTTCAGTGGGGTTTTTCTCTACTGAAATAGAGAAGTAAATAAGGAAAATAAGTTACATGGTAATTAGACTTTTTAAAAAAATTTGTAGAGCTTCAATGTCTGGGAATGTAATGAATTGTTTTTTTTTTTTCCCCAGTGAGAGCTAAATTACTACTAGACCTTATACTATGTTGCAGGAGTATTTTCCCCAAATAGTGTGTTATTGTTTGCTAGAGACTTCTTTGTTGTTCAGAGTCTTGGACTGTCTTGAATTTTTTTTTAAGTAGAAGATATTTTTGTCTACATTATTATTTTTCACATAATTCCCATGCTAAGACCTGGGAGCTACATGCAGTGCATTTCCTTCCTAATCTTCTAGGAGTTCTACCCGGTAGAAGTATTCTGTGTGTGAGTGGTCCTGTCGGCCTTTTTCAGTGGCAGCCAGATGCCACATCGTCATTTTGTTGTCATCAGTCCCTGAGGCAGGGAAGACAGAGCGAGAGGATGCCACAGTGCTCTTGCACAGCCTCTTGATATAAACTACCTGGTGGCGTAGAGAAAAGGATGTCATCGTGTCCTCTGACCCCTGAGCCTGAATCGTCGACCCTCTATCTTCTCGGCCAGCTGGTACCACCGAGCTGTGCCACCGAGGGTCAGTGGCCCCCTGTTGGGCCTCAGTTTCCCCGGGGTGGGGCTTCTTCAACACCCCTTTTCCTTCTCAGGTTCCCCGATCCTTTTCCCCCAGAGGCAGTGGACCAAGCTCAGAATTTTCTCAACATTTTCTTCCTCTGGCTCTTCCTGTGGCTCCAGATAGAATCAATGTTGGTTTTTTGTTATTGTTGTTTGTTTTAACTTTTTTATTGAATCGCTGTGAGATAGACCCTCACAGAGCTGTTCATAGTTGAGTGTCACTCATACAGGGTTCTGACACCCGTCCCTCCACCAGGGCACATTCCCCAGCACCCGTGTCCCCAGGTTCCCTCCCATCACTCTGCCTGCCTCTAGGGCAAGTTCTTCTCTCTCTCTCTGTTTCTCTCTCCCTCTCTCTCAACTCTTTCTCCCCTTCTCTCTCTCTTTCTCCTCTCCTCTCCTTCTCTATCTCCTTCTCTCTCTGTCTCTGTCCCTCTCTCTCTTCCCTTCTCTCCTCTCTTCTCTTTCTCCTCTCCTCTCTCTTTCTCCTCTCCCCTCTCTCCTTCTCCTCTATCTCCTTCTCTCTCTGTATCTGTCCCTCTCTCTTTCCCCTTTTCTCACCTCTCTTCTCTTTCTCCTCTCCTTTCTCTTTCTCCTCTCCTCTCTCTCCTTCTCCTCTATCTTCTTCTCTCTCTGTCTCTGTCCGTCTCTCTCTCCCCTTCTCTCTCTCCTCTCTTCTCTTTCTCCTCTCCTCTCTATTTCCCCTTCCCTCTCTTTTCTCCTCTTCTCTCTCCTTTTCTATCTTCTTCCCTCTCTCCTTCTCCCTCTCTGTCTGTCTCTCTCCCCCCTCTCCCCTTCTCTCTCTCCTCTATCTCCCCTTCTCTCTCTCTTTCTCCTCTCATTCTTTATCTCCTTACCTCTCTCCTCTCTCTCCCCCTGTCTCCTTCTCTCTCCCCTTCTCTCTCCTCTCTCTCCCCTCTCTCCCTCTCCCTCTCCCCGTATCTCTCTCCTTCTCTTTCTCCTCCTCCTCTTTTCTCTCTCTCTCTCTTTCTCTCCTTTTGGGCACTGTGGTTTGCAATATTGGTACTAAAAGCTTACCAGGTATATCCCTTTACCTACTTTGAACCCTCAGATCTTGTCCAGCGTGACCCTTCCCAGCTATTATTGTCATCCTGGTCCCTTCTCTATCTTACCCACCTTCCACCCCCCCCCACACACACACTTTTGGTTAGTAGAACCAACTTTTCCTAAAGGCCTTCCTTGGCCTTTGTCCTCATTGGCTTCATTTGAGGTCGTGACTCGCGATGTCTGCACAGGGCTGCTGTCCACCTGGGCCGGGGACCTCCTCTCCACCCCCGTGGCTCATTTCAGTTGCGGTGTTCGAGAAATCTCTCTGGCCCTCCGGCAGCACCCTTGGTCTTTCCAGACCCCAGAGCACTCGAAGGGCATTTACGCCTCTCATCCTTGACCTTGGCTAGATCCATCCTGCAGTTGTGCAAACTTCTGAGCAGTGGAAACTGGAGGCCTATTGGGTGCTCAGCTCGGAAAATCTGGGTCACTCTCCACGGAGATGTCCCCACACACCATACATGACACTTCCCACCATCATCTTTCCCATGCTTTTCTTTGCTTCATGAGAGAGTCGTGCCCAGATCCCCGACACATACTGCCTAAACATCTGTCTCGTCCTGAACCTTAAAACAGGTGCTAGGGGCTGGAGCGATAGCACAGTGGGTAGGGTGTTTGCCTTGCACGCGGCCGACCCGGGTTCTAATCCCAGCATCCCATATGGTCCCCTGAGCACTGCCAGGGGTAATTCCTGAGTGAAGAGCCAGGAGTAACCCCTGTGCATCGCCGGGTGTGACCCAAAAACAAAAACAAACAAACAAAAAAAACGGGTGCTCGATTTCTTTTCAGCAGGTCGACTTTAGAGGGGAGAAACTCCAAATCAATAATAGTGAATTTTTTGTTGAAATATTGAATGTAATCAAAGTAAAGTGAAATTTACCAGTTACACATGCGGGGTGGGGGGCTGGGGAAGTGGGGGGGAGGGGGGAGGTATACTGTGATTCTTGGTGGTGGAATATGGGCACTAGTGAAGGCATGGGTGTTTGAGCATTGTATGACTGAGACTTAAACCTGAAAGCTTTTTAACTTTCCACATGGTGATTCTATGAAAGAATAAAAAAAAAATTAAAAAAAAAAACAAAAACAGAAAACAGGTGCTAGAGTTGGTGACCGCCTGGATTTGTGTTGGGTGGAACTGCCTTCAAATCTAATGTTGGCTAAATTTTAGTGAAGGACTGAGAGCATCGTTCGGGAGTTGCAGTACTTTCTTTGGGAGATCATCATTCTTGTCGTACCCATGAACAACAAGGCAGGAATCCCAGGTCAGCCACACACTGAGGAGTTTTAGATGATTCCTGCCATCCTGTGTGGATGCCACAGTGCAAAAACTATTTGATTTGCTCTAAGCCTGTTAGTACCTGGTAGTTCTCTGTGTAATGGACAAGCCGGGGTTTTAATTTCAAATTCCCTTTGAGTTTCCACTAAACATGAGAGTGAAGTGGTCTGTGTGGCTGCCTTAAAGCCAGGCACAGTTTTTTTTTTTCCTTTTTTTTTGAAACATGCAATAAACTTCCAGGAGGGTATCTGTTTCCTAGAGAGGCCGGTCCCATCGCAGCGCAGCAAATTGCACAGCACACCCGCCGCTTTTCCACGACGAACCTGAGAAGTTCAGGAAATTTTCTTTCTCTTGCCCACTCTGTATTTACTCCCGCTCCTAAATTTTTGCTGCCCGATTAGTGTCTCAGATGTTGAAGCTGGTGAAATGAACCATGCCTGGCGTTTAAAATTCCTTCAGCTGTACTTTTATACTCACATAAACGGAGTGCCTGACTTATTAAGGCTGGCCGAGAGTGCTGCAGGGAAGGGAGTGGAATCATCTTTCCAGGCTTGAAAATGGAATGGAGGTGTGTGTGTGTGTGTGTGTGTGTGTGTGTGTGTGTGTGTGTGTACAGGTGGAGGAAATTAAAGGACTTCAAGCAGACAGAACCTTATAGAACACCCCCCCCCCCTTGACTAAATATCTTCCACATCTCTTCCTGCCTGCTGGTCCAGTAATCACTGGTATTCTCAGCATCTCTGTCCCCTTCATGGAACTACTTTTCGCATATACAAACTGATCTGGCGGAATATTTCCAAGCCCCGAAATGTTTTTGCTTGTTGTGCCCTTTTCCTGTAAGCCGGGAGGGTAGCCGACACCCCCCGCGTGGGGTGTTGCTCTGAAGTGGGCTTTTCCGATGCCCCTGCATTTCTGCTTCGAAGCTGGCTTCTCCCGGCACACTTCTTGTGCTTACCCGGGGACTGCGTTTTCTTGGTTAACCTTCCGTTATCAGCGCTGCAGAGGGATGAGGCAGGAATGCAGGGCACGCCTTGCAGAGAAGCGAAATGTTTTGAAAGGGCTTTGAAGTGTTGAACGGGCATATTGGACAAAGAACATTCGGCCCCCGTGAAAGAAGCCTGCAGGCCGGGTTGGCCGTGGCTGCGTCAATGGGACGCTCACCCGTCAGTCAAGTGGAGAACACAGCCCGGCTCCACATCCGTGCTCACGTGGCTTCAGACTTTGGGATGTGCTCAAGGTTGTCAGCAGCTGGTATCTCTGCATCAGTCGCCTCCAGGGAGAAAAGCTGAATTGCCCCGGGAAGTTTCCCTATGGTCTGGGCTGGGCCACAAGTGAATGAATTTGTGGCCTCTCTCACAGGATGGAGAGGGATACTTCCAGAAGGAGGGGGATGCTTCCAGAGGGAGAGGGATGCTTTCAGAAGGAGGGGGATGCTTCCAGAAGGAGGGGGATGCTTCCAGAGGGAGGGGGATGCTTCCAGAAGGAGAGGGATGCTTCCAGAGGGGGGGGATGCTTCCAGAAGGAGGGGGATACTTCCAGAAGGAGGGGGATGCTTCCAGAAGGAGGGGGATGCTTCCAGAGGGAGGGGGATGCTTTCAGAGGGAGGGGGATGCTTCCAGAAGGAGGGGGATGCTTCCAGAAGGAGGGGGATACTTCCAGAAGGAGGGGAATGCTTCCAGAAAGGCAAGTTGATATGACATGGTAGGTTATTTTGTGACTTGGGGAAGAACAGAAAAGAAAGCCCCTCTAGCTTTATAGTTCCTTGTTCGAGCGGGCACCAGTAACGTCTCTCATTGAGAGACTTAGCGTGACTGTTTTTGGCATATCCAATACGCACGGGGAGCTTGCCAGGCTCTGCCGTGTAGGCTCCATACTCTCAGTAGCCTGCCAGGCTCTCCGAGAGGGGCGGAGGAATCGAACTCGGGTCAGACACATGAAAGGCGAACACCCAACCGCTGTGCTATCGCTCCAGTTTTTATAGTTTTTTTATAGTTATTTTTAGAGTTCCTTGATTAATTAATTAATTAATTAAAGGTCTGCTTTATCTTACCATTTGTTGGGCTATCTACTCTAATAAACTGGGGAGCCCCAGGTCATCCCCTAATGTGATGCAACTAAAATGTGGGTGGATTGCTCTGACATCCATGTCTAAGAAGAGCAGAGGGCCCCTGAGGTAGGTTTCCCACACAGACCACTGTGGGCCATTTGGAGTATTACAGAGAGGTGTTATTTCTTAGAGATAAGGAACAAAGAGGCCTTAATATCCGGCTGGGCCACGGCAGGAAATTGCCTACTTCCTGAGTCGAAGTGGTGGAGACGGTGGGATGGGGGCCAGATAGCTCATAAGCACTGGAGACTCAACGTTTTATGTCAGGGCACATGGAATTTGAATCAAAATGTCAAGAGCTCAGTTTGTCTTTAGCCCTGAAAGAGGCTTGGCAGAACATTTATTATACTAAATCATGATTATAAATATCACAGATGGACATTCATTTTCAAAAATAGATATTCATTGTGAGAGGTTTATTTTTTTTTCATTCCTGGGCTTCCTCAGTCTTTGGCGCGTGTGTATGTGTGTATGTGTATGTGTGTGTGTGTATGTGTGTGTGAGAGAGAGAGACAGAGAGACATTTTTTAATTTGAAAGACTATCAATTATCCTGTTAATTCTAAATTCTACTCTAAAAGTGTAAAGTGCTGGGTTGACCTAGCACTTTAGTCCTAATTATATACACGTGTTTCTGGAAAACACACACACACACACACACACACACACACACACACACGACACCAGCAAACTGGTTTTCAAAGCACCTAACCTTCCAACTCTCTTTTTTTCTCATTTGTAAAGCAAGAGTATTGAACAGAATGATCTCAAAGGCTCAGGTTTTAAAGAAAAGTACTAAGTACAAGACTGTAAGGTTTGGGAAAAAGACAATCCTTGAGACTTTAGATACTGGAATCTGAATCTCTGATCTCCACAAATCAGTCATGAGGACTGAATCCACTCAATAATACACCCTAGTTCCTACATCCATATCTGGGATAATACTTGAGCTATGAGGTTGTTATCCAATTAAATAACACTGCACCCATGTGCCTGGCAGATAGTATTTATTTAGTGATGGATCCCTTTTCTTCTCTTTTTCTATATATTATTGTTTATTAGATTTTAGGCTAAATGGATGTTACCACTCCTTAGAAATAGAACCCAGGTTCAGGTTAGCAATGTTCAAAGGAAAGTAGAGAGAGATCAGTTTATAGGAGGATCGAAAGCTGTACTAAATTCCAGCAAGTAAAAATAAGGAGCGAAGGACATTTTCCATATCGAAGGATGTAATCAAAAGTATGGTGGCCCCATCAGAAAAGGTAAATAATGAATCCAGGTAGGAAAATATAAAAAGAGGCTAAGAGGTCTGAAGTTGTTTAAATGTAGAGTTAACAATATCCATCAGATAAGAGGTTGATATCAAAGATGTACAAGGCACTGGTAGAACTTTCACTGTCACTGTCATCCCATTGCTCATCGATTTGCTCGAGCGGGCACCAGTAACATCTCCATTGTGAGACTTGTTGTGACTGTTTTTGGCACATCGAATACACCACGGGGAGCTTGCCAGGCTCAGCTGTGCGGGCAGGATACTCTCAGTAGCTTGCCAGGCTCTCCTAGAGGGGTGGAGGAATCGAACCTGGGTTGGCCACGTGCAAGGCAAACGCCCTACCCACTGTGCTATCGGTAGAACTTTACAAGAAAAAAATAATCTAACCCCATCAAAAATAGGGAGAAGAAATGAACAGAAAATTCCTCAAAGAAGAAATTCAAATGCCCAAAAGACACATGAAAAAATGCTCTACATCACTAATCAGGGAGATGCAAATCAAAACAGCAATGAGATCCCATTTGACCCAGTAGTACCACTGCTGGAATATACCTTGGAGTATATTTGTGGTGATCCAAAAACATTTATGGGATATATTTTAAAAATTCCTCTTCCGGTACCCAGAGGAACCCAGGTGTGTGTAATTCCATCAACGGTCAGCACCCAGAGACTTAAAAGCAAGCTCCCAGAAGCTTTATCTTGTAGCCTACTTCTCCCTCTGGGAGAAACTGGCAATCTTCTGAGAGTTTCTTGCCCAGATGGGACAGCCTTGCAAGCTTCCCATGGTGTATTCATATGCAAAATCCAGTAACAAGCTGGATCTCATTCCCATGGTCCTAAAAGAGACTCCAGTGTGACATCCTTGGGAGGGCCAAGTCGAGAGAGACTTCTAAGATCTCAGGGAAAGGACGAATGGAGAGGTTACTGAGCCCGCTCGAGAAATCGACAATTACCGGGGATTTCATGATTCATGATTTTAAAAATGTGTATAAAACTAATATCCAACACCGGGGAAATGGGCAAGGAGAGCTGGTCGGAAATTATCACAAGGGTGCAGGGGTGGGGGGTGGAGAGTAGTTAAGAAAGAGGAGGGTCCATTATGACACCATTATTGGAAATGACCACTCTGGACAAGAACTGAGTGTTGAAAGTAGGTAAAGGGATATGCATGATAACCTTTCAGCATCTGTACTGCAAACCATAATGCCTAAAATGAGAGGGGGTGGAAGGAGAGGAGAGGTGCCTGCCATAGAGGCAGGCTGGGGTGGGGGGATTTTGGGGGGTGGGTAGGAAAATGAGGACATTATGGCTGGGAAATTACACAGGCATTGGAACATTGTATGCCTGAAACCTACTCATGAACAGCTTTATAATGCTCTATCTCACAGTGACTCAATCACTGTGTCACTGTCACTGTCATCTTGTTGTTCATCGATTTGTATGAGCAGGCACCAGTAACTCCACTTTGGTGCTTGAGACTTGATGTATACAGTGATTGAATAAAATAAAAAAAATATTTAGGGGGTTGGAGCAATAGCACAGTAGGTAGGGTGTTTACCTTGCATGCGGCCGACCCAAGTTTGATTCCCAGCATCCCTTAGGGTCCCCTGAGCACTGCCAGGAGTAATTCCTGAGTGCAGTCAGGAGTCACCCCTGTGCATCGCTGGGTGTGACCCCAAAGAAAGGGCCAAAAAATTAATATTAAATATGTAAAAATCCCGTTGCTCATAAATGTAGGGTTAAGCTACACATTTTAATCTATTTAATCACATTTTTAATAGCTAGCTTTTACTCAACTATATTCTCTATTTTCCTTTGTAGCCATTCTCCTTTTTCTCTTTTGATAATGCAATTTGGCAAGCATCCTATATTTTCAAATGATTTTTCTTTTTCTTTATACTGTTACAACATACCTTTATATGTATAAAATGTGTAGGAGTAGTATATTTTGAATGCATATTTATAGTCGCCAATATTTTGATTTTATAAACAAAGTTGCAGTAATAATCTTGAATACATATGACTTTTTTAATCCCACGTGGAACCCTGAAAGTAATCAGCACTTAAACTGTATGTGTAATTTTCATTTCATTTATTTTTTTAATTTTTTTTTGATGGGGAGGCGTGGTTTGGGTCACAGCCAACTGTGCTCAGGGCTTCCTTCCTTCAAAATGTAAATGGAGAGCCTCTGCCAACATTTGTGTGATTGTCACATCCTCCTTTCTTAGTGCACAATTTTTCCCTTCTGAAATGACAAACATCAATATTCTGTCTGCATTTTCTGCTTGTTCGAAGCCCACAGATGTTACCACTGCTATTAAGCACCCTTTAAGTAGCCTTTTCCATTTACCGTATTTACCCTCCCAGAACTACTCATTGCTCTCTGCACTTCGGGTGTGATTTTCCTCCTGCTTAAAATAGTTTCTGTAGTATTTCGAGTAGTAACGATTCATAGTGAATTCTCCCTGCATTTGTTTCTCTCCGTGGGAGCCATCACTTCTCTGGCTTTATTTTCTGTTGTTGTTTATCCGTGAAAGTCGAACGCCCAACCGCTGTGGTAGGGCATTTGCCTTTCACGCGGCTGACCCGTGTTCGATTCCTCCGCCCCTCTCGGAGAGCCCAGCAAGCTACTGAGAGTATCACGCCCCCCATGGCAGAGCCTGGCAAGCTCCCTGTGGCGTATTGGATATGCCAAACACAATCACAAGTCTCACAATGGAGACGTTACTGGTGCCCGCTCGAGCAAATCGATGAGCAACAGGATGACAGTAACAGTTGTTTATCCATCACCTTAAGTCGGCTCTACGTTTCTCCGGCAAAGCTGCTTTCCCCGAGTTTGCTTAGAAAACTTTCCTGCGGATGAGCAACTGCTGCTTCCTGTCTGCTGCCTATTTTTAGATCAAAAGAGCCATTCCTGGGTTTTCCTTCTTTAGACTTGAACTTGCCAAGTCTCTTGGACAGAGAAGACAGAGGCAGGAATGAATGGTTGAGTGGTCAGATGGATGGGCAGATGGATGAATAATGAATGGGTGAAATGGGTGGGCGGTTGGTTGGATGGATGGATGGATGGATGGGTGGGTGGGTGGGTGGATGGATGGATGGATGGATGGATGGATGGATGGATGGATGGATGGGTGGATGGGTGGATGGGTGGGTGGGTGGATGGATGGATGGATGGATGGATGGATGGGTGGATGGGTGGATGGATGGATGGATGGATGGATGGATGGATGGATGGATGGATGGATGGATGGATGGATGGATGGATGGGTGGGTGGATGGATGGATGGGTGGATGGATGGATGGATGGATGGGTGGATGGATGGATGGATGGGTGGGTGGATGGGTGGGATGGAAAGATGACGCCTAACAGTACTGGCTAGAGCCCAGTGCTCCTCAGCAGCTGCCCGAGTGTTGCGTGAACGTTCTGCAATCGGAGGCGCTGAGATAGGAACGCGGAAGAAATAATCACTGATTGGAGGACTAAGGCTCGCTCTGGCTCTTAGCAAAGGCAGAGGGCCTCGTGGACCTCCTTTTATTGATCATGGTACCTCTAAAGGGCGCAATATAGTGACGTCACCAAAGGCATCAAAAAATGGTACAGGGAGAACATTGAGACAATGGAACATATTGTTTCCTTGTATGGGTAGGCCTATAGCCTCGGGAAAAGAATACAGAACTGAGAAGGGAAAGATACAAAACCGAAACTGAAACCTTCTTCAGGCACCTGGATTTACATCCCAAAGACTAGGCTGTGCTTGCCACTTCAAATACAAACTGGGCAGGCACCTGAAATCTGCATCCCAAAGACAAAGCTGGGCCTGCACCTGAAATCTACAATTTACAATATCAAAGGTCAGGCCTGGCTAACACCATCTGCATGTCAAAGACCAGCCAGGCTTCTGTGAGAGAAGGAAAAACTGCTCTTTTCAGTATTCTGAAATTATTTTTCTGAAAGCAGCTTGAAGGGGGAAAATGTTCAGCTTCATCCAAACCAGTCAGGACACACGAGAAGTCTCGCCCATTTTCATGGGTCCCTATGTTCCTGTCCGTAGCACGGTACAGTATACATGGGCTCGCCCTGATAGCTCAGTCCAGCCCCAACACCCGAGGTCACCAGGGACCTCCCACTGCCACCTTTAGGTCTCTCAGACATCAGCACTGCATCAATCCTACTCTCTCAGTACATAGTTCTTCCCTTCTGAAATGACAGACATCAATATTTCCTTCTCCTCTACTCGAAATGGCCCACTTGATGGTTTGGCCGTCAGAAAGTAGCTTCTTTCGACGCATTCGAGTTAGGGTTATGAGTGCCGTACTCGAAACACACGGGGAGTGGAGTCACGTCATGGGCACACTTCACTCACGAAGTCCAGCCGTGTGTGCTGCACCCATGGACAGTTGAGCATGTGTGCAGGGGATAATTCTACCTGTATCCCTCCAGTGAGTACACGAGCCAGGTCAGATGTGAGTGGGAAGATACGTATCTTCTCTTTCTCTCGATGGTCTAGTGGTCCCCAGCAGAGCATAGAACCCCCCTAAAAACACAGTTATGAGTGCACTGGACGTGACGCAAACCCTAACTCACACCTTCCAGCCAGCTTCCAGATGACTCTGTCGTGTGGCTGACTTGCTCATCCAAGTGCCACCTAGGCAGAGGGTCCGCCACACAGGTCCTGTGAGACCTCATTAAACACTTTTGATCTATCCTATAGAGTTCTCCTCACAGATCCCCGTGAAGTGCATTCACAGTCGAGCTGGCGAGATCGGCACAGACAACAGCAGACAATACCAGTGCATGATGTCCACGACATGGGCAAAAGCCATGGATGTGGGCTTGGGAATCCAAAGACACCCACTCCTTCTATTGTCCAGTGTCCTTGTAAGAAACTGCCACCCGGGTCATCTTCCTCTTCTGTCCACAAACCAGAAGGTGGGACTTACGCACCCAAGTCTCAAGTCATCCTCTTTTCTGGCCTCATCAGACGCCCCTGGAAGATCCCACCTTTTGTGTCTGTGGTCTAGTTTTCTATTCTCCACACTTGTATCCACCATCCGCCCGTCCCAGTGGTAAGCCCTGCCCCATCTCGACAGTGACTTTTTTTTTTTTTTTTGCTTTTTGGGTCACACCTGGCGATGCACAGGGCTGACTCCTGGCTCTGCACTCAGGAATCACTCCTGGCGGACCCTATGGGATGCTGGGAATCAAACCCGGGTTGACTGCATGCAAGGCAAACGCCCTACCTGCTGTGCTATTGCTCCAACCCCGACAGTGACTTTTTTGGAGCGTTCCAAGATGGTGGCAGAATCTAAAGAGTTGTCAAAAGCAGACAGTTGGAATGTAGAATTACCGGGCTGTGAAATTTCTGTGGAAAATTCAAAACACCCCACACTTAACACAACGCCAGAGCTGATTAGTGCCGTTTATGGCTAAGCCCCCGGGGGCACCTGCAGGCTTTTCCCTTCAGTCTAGAACCCCTGGCCTGAGGGAAGGTGTAATGCCAGGTTAGTTCTGCGGCTCCTTCTATTAGGGCTTACTCAAAGCTGCCGACACCAGATGTGTTACAAACAAACGTTAATTCTCCCCCCCCCCCCCCGCATCTGGATTGCATGTACAATAAGGGACAAGATTTATGCCCTGCTGAAGCGTTCTCCGGTTTTTAGCACAGAAGTGATTGAACTCCAGATGTTAACAAGATGCAGAGACCTTTTAGTATGATTAAAAACATGATTTCTTGTTTTGCTCATGACAAAAACCATTGGATTAACTTATTAGAAGCGGAGCTGCTGTCCAGCCCATGAGGAGCTGTGTCTAGCTGTGACAGCTTGTCTTTGAAGGTTTTCTGAAGGAAGAATGACCTCGAGGAATGCCTCGAAGCAACACTTTTGAGGACTCTCTCAAAATCAGGGGCTCCAGGGGTCTACATTTTCTAAGAATGTGCTCAAGAGCTAGACCAGAGTCAGAAATGGATGCGAGCATTAGTGTGGATAAATCCAGTTAGGATCTTTCTCTGTTCAGAAATTGCGGTAATGCCCAGTTTTAAGCCATAGTGCTAGTTAGGCCTCCAGAGAGCCTCTGAGGAAAGTAGAGGAAAAGATGAGGTTGTAGCGATAGCATAGCGGGGAGGGAGTTTGCCTTCCTTGTGGCTGACCCGGGTTTGATTCCCAGTATCCCATAGGGTCCCCCGAGCACCGCCAGGAGTAATTCCTGAGTGCAGAGCCAGGAATAACCCTTGTGCATTGCTGGGTGTGACCCAAAAAGCAAAAAAAAAAAAAAAAAGTAGAGGAAAAGAGAACTCCTTCTCCTAAGAGATTCACAATAATAGTGAGTTTTTTGTTGAAATATTGAATGTAATCAAAGTAAAGTAAAAGTAAAGTGAAATTCATCAGTTACACAGGCGGGGTGGGGGGCTGGGGAGGTGAGGGTGAGGGGGGAAGGTATACTGTGATTCTTGGTGGTGGAATATGTGCACTGGTGAAGGGATGGGTGTTTGAGCATTGTATGACTGAGACTTAAACCTGAAAGCCTTGTAACTTTCCACATGGTGATTCAATAAAAGATTAAATTAATTAAAAAAAAAAAGAAAGAGTCAGTACTTCAATACGGGCCTGTATAAAACCAGGGGACAATGAACTTGCTGAATTTATGCCTTCCATTTTCAAATATTTCCTTAATGAAAAGATGCACTTTGACTACAGTTGACATTTCTCATAGTTGGAATACGTCTTTATATTTTGCACATTTAGTAGGCCTGTGGCCACAGTTGTTACTTAATTTAATGTTGCTTATGGCCGTCCGTTACACCTTACATTTAAGGAAGGATAGTAACTATTGATTTCATCATTCGAAGACACTTTAAATGAATACAAAATCATGCATTACTCTTCCAGTCTGGGAACCCATAAAATATATACTTGTGAGAAAATGCCTTTCCATAGAGATCCTCATTTTATGCTATTTTCACCCATATCTCACAATCACAATCAATCACAATATCCCGTTAATCACCGATTTCTCGGACGGGTTCGGTAACATCTCATTCCGCCCTTTCCCTGAGATCTTAGAAGTCCATCTCGACTCGGCCCTCCTAAGGATGTTGCACTGGGGGCTCTTCAGGGTCAGGGGAATGAGATCCAGCTTGTTACTGGATTTTGCATATGAATACACCATGGGAAGCTTGCAAGGCTGTCCCATGTGGGCAGGAAATTCTCAGAAGCTTGCCAGTTTCTCCCAGAGGGAGAAGTAGGCTAAAGATATCGCTTCTGGGAGCTTGCTTTTAAGTCTCTCTCTGGATGTTGGCCGTTGATGGGATTACACACACCTGGGTTCCTCTGCTGGTATCTTCATATGTGGGGCCTGTCCGAAGGTGTGGAGAGGAGCCTCCAGCATGGCTGTAGCTAGGTTCTGGTGGTCTTTGGCCGCCGGGAGCTCTGCTCGGGGTGAGGAGGGAAGCTGGAGCCCATCCCCTCTGAGGGGCCCCGGGGAAGACAGCCAGGGGTGCGGGCAAGAGACTCTCTTTCACCCATATCTATTCAGTATAAAGAAGGAATTAAGTTGGTTTTAATATAAAATTTTAAAATGGAAACAGCACGTTGAATGAGTTAGTCTATTTTCAGTATATTTTTTTTTAGAGTTTGTGGGCTTATAATCTGAAACACTTATGAGCTTTAAGATAGTTAAGACATTTATCTTTAGGGTTGGTTGCTTATTCTGGTCTAGTGTCTTCCATGATAATTTCCCGTAATGTCCTAATTTCTCCTTATGTCTCTTTTGTGATTCTAAAAAATGTAATAAAATGCCTCTAATGTAAGTAGTCACTGTGGTGACTCATATTTATAAATAGTGAATCAGCCTTTATAGTTTTCCAGTGGCAGATAGAATCCTTTCAGCATGTCTGAACTCAAATCCAACATCCTTCCCTTTGACTATCCTTGACTGTCCCACCTCTTGGCATCTCTTATCACGATCAAGTTCGACATCCGTCTTCTATAGAAATATTTTAGTAATTTATAAAATGGTATCTTGGTGGGCCAGAGCGATAGAACAGCAGGTAGGGCATTTGCCTTGCATGCGGCTGACCTGGGTTCGATTCCCAGCATCCCATAGGGTCCCCTGAGCACCACCAGGAGTAATTCCTGAGTTCAGAGCCAGGAGTCAGCCCTGAGGATTGCTGGGTGTGACCCAAAAAGAAAAGAAGAAAAAAAAACCTGATACCTTGGTTTACTTTATCTATATATTTTTATGTTTTACCCTCTAAATTTCCCAAGTGGAAAATCCCCATGTTGTTTGAAATATTATAATACCCAATACCTAGTGCTTAATGAATATCTATTTGTGAGGAGTGGGTTGTAGGGCTACATTTTTTCCATTTTTTCAAATATGGGAGGTTGGTATGAAATCACCAATGCTTCCTATGAAGTAAATGTCAAGAATGCCTGCTATGCAGATGCTATTTTTAATTTTAAGAATAATTTTATTGTGTCCTTACAGTGAATCTGTATTTAGTTAGAATTCCCCATTTGAGCAAGAGTTGTGATTTCCATACAGCTGTTTAGTCACAGCCTCCATGTTCTTATGTCTCTATCTTATGTATTTTATTCCCAAGCATCGCATTTGATTCAATATGTCCTATAGTTCTTTCAAAGATTTAGGTCTCTATGTGGCCATCTTAATACCTACAAAGTCTGTGTTCACTATCTTCCTCTAAAACTGACCTTACTCTTTTGGTTCTCTGGTGCAGAATTATCTTCTGATGGCTCATGAATCACATTTTCTCTGTTTTTTTACAGTAGAACCTAACTTACTTCTTTTATTACATTGCTTCTATTCCTGGTTCCTGTGTCCTAGGTACAAAAAAAGACAGTATTAAATCACATGGAAGTCCAAATTTGTTGGGCTGAACCCAGGACTGCCTGGACTCTGAGGGATTATGGTAAAGTCTCATTTTTGATCTCGAATCATGAATTCCTTGTCCCTTGCTTTTGCTTTTTCCATTACCCGAAGGTGAACTCAACTGTGCATATCACCAGAAAGTCAACTGCAGAAGTTAGTCAAAGTTGGCTTGCAGATGGGAGCATAAAACTGTATAAAAGAAGGTAAAGGGATATTCTTGATAACCTTTTGGTATCAATATTGCAAACCACGATGCCCAAAAGGAGAAAGAGAGAGAGAGAGAGAGAGAGAGAGAGAGAGAGAGAGAGAGAGTCAGACAGACAGACAGACAGAGACAGAGACAGAGACAGAGATAGAGAAGAAAAGCACCTGCCATAGAGGCAGGCAGGGGTGGGGGGTGACGGAAGGGAACCTGAGGACACGGGTGCCAGGGAATGTGCCCTGGTGGAGGGATGGGTGTTGGAACCCTATAGGACTGAAACCCTATCATGAACAGCTTTGTAAGGGTCTATCTTGCAGTGATTCAATAAAGTTTCTTTTTTTAAAAAAAAGCTGTACAAAAGAGCTAGATTTAGCCATCTGGCTCCTGCGAAGATTAGAAATTTCATGCCTTTCTCCCAAGGGTGTGACAATGACTTATTTTTCAATTCCATTTTCCTCACATATCACACAGCACATTGAGAACGATGTAGCTGAAATATTTCACCCTTTCAGTAATACCAGCCATGATGGTGATGATAAAAACGGCAGCTAACGTTTGTTAGCCTGTACCCGATTCTGGTTTAAGATTTGCAAAATTTCGAAGAGGTATGCATTCTTCCGTTTGCAGGAAAAGGCAAACTAATCCCGAGAGGGCTGGAGAGATAGTGCAACGGGTAAGGAGCTTGCTTTGTACAGGGCCAACCCAGGTTCAATTCCCGGCACTCTGTAAGGTCCCCTGAGCACTGTGAGGAGAAATTCCTGAGCACGGAGCCAGGAGTGAGCCCTGAGCTCAACCACCCCTCAGCAGAGATGCTTGTTTGAAGTTTCGCTCACGTGGAGTCACTAACTTGACTTGTCACGCTAAAGATATTTTAAGAGAAAATAAGTCAGAAAAAAAAAATCAGCCGGGCTCAGCTTACAGTTTGGCCTGCGTAGAGGATCCTGTGTTTTTTGTTGTTGCTGTTGGATGTCCCTTTCGTCTCCAAACTGCCATGCAGTTACAAGGGGCAAATCGCCCCGTTTTCCTTGGGGAGCTTTCGGGCCTTCGCTTCAACCCTCTCTCCAACAATCTTGTTTTCGGAGCTCCCTTGAGGCCTTGAATGGTTCCCAAAGATTCCCGCTCACCGCTGAGGAATTCCTGCTTTGTGGCTGCGACACGGTCCTCAGGACCGGCCTGGGTTTGTCCTGTAAACGCAGATGAACAAAGCGTCGCCTCCTTCCAGAGCTCTCCCCAGCCCTGGCGCAGACACCTGCTCCCAGCCGAGAAGTGGGGTGTGCAGGGAGCCCTATGTGAGCAGAGGTGGGGGAGTCCTTTGGCGAGAGGAACGGGGGGGGGGATGGAAACACCCCAGGAGTTGGATGGGGCAAGAGGCAGCAGCAGAAACGGAAGATTCTTAAAATCCCCGAGGAGATTCTGATCTGAAAGATTTGAGATTGAGGGCGGGGGTGGAGTGGGGGGGTCTCTCCCCTCCCACCCTCCCTCTGGGCGATGCCAGGGCTGCCCCAGGAGAGGTGGCGGCCCCCCACATGACAACCCCCATCCAGCCTGCTGTGGGTCTGGCCCTAGCTTGGGGGTGGGGGGAAGGCAAGAGCATCCTGGCTGTAGGCCTTGGAGGTCAGGGGTCACGCCGCCGGCGCCGGAAGTGTCCTTGGAGTGGAGTTCAAAGCCCGAGTGGGTGAGCCTTGGAGCAGGAGCCCCGGTGCAGGGCTGGCCGGCAGGAAGTACAGCGTTGGAGGGAATGTGCTGACGCAGGGCCCGGAAACCACAAGGCCGGGAGAACCGTTCCAAGCCCGAGACCTCCGCTCAGAGGCAGCACGGGAAGCTGCTCCGCCAAGCATCCTTGGCTGGGACCCTGAAACTTCTGGGGCCCCTTCGAGTCCCCAGCCTGAGCAGGGGCTGCCACCCAAGGAGCCATTACTAATGGTTTTCTGATTTTTAAAATTTTTTTTTGCTTTTTGGGTCCCACCCAACGATGCTCAGGGCTGACTCCTGGCTCTGCACTCAGGAATCACTCCTGGCGGTGCTCAGGGGACCCTATGGGATGCTGTAATCGAACCCGGGTCGCTTCATGCATGGCAAACACCCTCCTCACTGTGCTATTGCTCCAGCCCCTGTTTTCTGATCTTTGCTCTGCCGTGGTCCCCTGGGGTCACCTCGGGCACTGGTGACTGTCTCTCCCCCCTCTCTCCCCCTTGCTAGCTCCCTGGGTTTTCCAGAAGTTACGGGCTGGAGCCATAGCACAGTGGTTGAGCTTTCGCCTTTCACACGGCCTACCTGAGTTCGATTCCTCCGCCCCTCTCGGAGAGCCCGGCAAGCTACCGAGAGTATCACGCCCACGCGGCAGAGCCTGGCAAGCTCCCCATGCGTATTGGATATGCCAAACACAGTCACAATAAGTTTCTCGATGAGAGACGTTACTGGAGCCCTCTCGAACAAATCGATGAGCAACGGGATGACATTGACAGTGACAGTGACGGCTCGCCAGCTCATAGCTTCTACCTACCACCTGCCTCTCAGCACTGGGTACAGACAGACTCTGACCAATGCTTCCACCATGAGATCAGCAGAGAAAGCATCCGGGCACCAGCGGGGAGATGTCCATGATGTAACCGCCCTCCCTTCCCGGAACCCCCTTCCTCTGGTTCCTTACGAGAAGAGCTTCCACCAGGAACTCCGTTAAGTGCAAGGTCAGAGTAGTGCTGTGAGGGCAAACCCCCTTCCCTCAGCCGGGATACCCGCCAGTTATCACACCCCAAGCCCGTCCCTCTCAGAACAGATTTGGCTAGGAGCTGAGCTCTGTAGGATGACTGAACCGCGTCCCCATCACCAAACGACAGAGAAGCTGGACGGGTCACGGAGCGCTTCCAGGGGATGCTTTTGCAAAGACCACAATTCTGAACTATTGATTCCGCCATGGGGACAGAATCCCCTCGAGAGAAAAGGAGAGCACGTACCATCAGCTTTTCACGGGGCCCTCTGCCGGCCTGCCATCAGCTTGGACTAGATGACTAAGAAATCTTGACCAGGGAAGGGATGGGTGTTTGAGCATTGTATAACTGAGACTTAAACCTGAAAGCTTTGTAACTTTCCACATGGTGATTCAATAAAAGAATAAAATAAAAAAAAAAGAAATCTTGACCAGGACTGGGACACTAGCACAGCACGGAGGGCATTTGCTTTGCACGCGGCGACCCGGGTTCGATTCCCAACATCCCATAGGGTCCCCCGAGCACCGCCATTTTTTAAAATGCATAAATATGAGTGCAGAGCCAGGAGTCACCCCTGTGCATCACTGGGTGTGACCCCAAAAGCCAAATAAATAAACAAATATATAAATTCACTGTCACTGTCATCCCGTTGCTCATCGATTTGCTCGAGCGGGCACCAGTCACGTCTCCATTGTGAGACTTGTTGTCTATCTAAATTAATAGAAAGAAAGAAACCTTGACCGTGTGGCCTCAACTCCATGCTCTTATCAACAAGTGAGCCCTTACCAGTTCACTTTTGTGAACTGAGGCCCCGAGTGCTCAATGGTATGAGCCAAGAAAGATTCCACGAGGAGGGTCCATGCTCCCAGCCACGGCGATCTCAGAGGGCAGAATCAAGAAGACAGTGAACACCGCCTTAGCAGTGAGTGACCTTCAGAAGGCGGAGGCTTCACTCAAACACTGGAATGTCAGGGTGCATTCTGAGAAATTCCTTTTCAGGGGGACACGCTAACTCGGTACGCTGTGGATGCCCAGCATTTGAAAAGAAAACGTTGGTTTCTTTTCTCTCTCTCTCTCTCTCTCTCTCTCTCTCTCTCTCTCTCTCTCTCTCTCTCTCTCTCTCTCTCTCTCTCTCTCTCTCTCTCTCTCTCTCTCTCTCTCTCTCTCTCTCTCTCTCTCTCTCTCTCTCTCTCTCTCTCTCTCTCTCTCTCCCCCCTTCCCCCCACCCCCGTCTCCTTTTCCTCCATTTTCGGCTGCAGTTGATCCGAGCCAAACACACTTCAAAAGGCTGCTTTAGAGAAAGAATGTTTCACAAATATAATATATCCATCTGTTATTTCAATAATGCATGCTCTGGGACTCTCTTTAGAAACCATTTTCTTGCCTCCGCTCCCATTTAGATGTATAAATATTTGATTCGGGAACCCCCTCCCCCCCCCCCCAGGATTCGGCAGCCAATCCGAGGGGCCCGACGGCTAACATTCCCGCTGCGCTGCCGCCCGGTGTCTGTGGCGGGTCCCTCCTGCTGCGGGAACTAGCTGCTAAGGGGATTGCAGCTATGTAATCCCCCGGCCGCCCCCCACTCGGGGTCGCTGTGAAGTGGAGGGAAGGAAGCAGTTTTAATTTTGATAAAATAAACCTTATTTGGGGACTTTATTATTTGTTTTCCTTTCTCCTTTCAACACTTCCTAATGGATGTCGCTGGTAATTTGAAGACAGCCTCCTGGTGCAGACCCCGGCGGCCACCCCACCGGCTTTGGGCTCTTCGCGGAGGTGGCCCCTTTAGATCTGGTCCTGGCACTCCAAAGCCCCAGAACCCAAGGGGGCTTCGACCTGCCATCACCCAAATCGAGCACTTGAGCGACACTCGGGGTGGGAGTGGGGGGGCTTTCCCAGCGGGCACCAACTCCACAAGATGCACGGATGCCAGCTTGTCACCCAGATTCAGTGCAAGTGTCGTCCGTGTGCTAAATAAGATGCTTGGGGCCATCTCCGCTTTTAGAGTCCGCTCAGCAGACGTCCAGCTTGACAATTCTTTTTTTTTTTTCTTTTTGGGTCACACCCAGCGATGCTCAGGGGTTACTCCTGGCTTTGCACTCAGGAATTGCTCCTGGCAGTGCTTGGGGGACCCTATGGGATGCCGGAGATCGAACCCGGGTCAGCTGCGTGCAAGGCAAACGCCCTCCCCGCTGTGCTATCGCTCCGGCCCCTGGTTGGCAATTCTTGGAAGCCCTTTAAGGCCCCGTGAGTTCCCCTTCGGTGGGAAGTCAAACATCTTGCTAGGAAGGAAAGATCTCCATGGCTGAAACGTAATCTATTCCGAATCAAAGCTCAAAGAGGTCTTTTGTGGCGGGTGAAAAAGAAAAGAAAGTTATTTCTTTTATAAAGTGTTCTGGCCGCAGGAGTCGGGGAAAACGATTTTCCTGTGTTTTGTTTTTTGTTTTTTTAACTGAAATTAAAGTAGGCCAGGTTGTGGACCTTAAAATGAAGCCTGATCTCTTAACGTGGAAACCGCCCAACGATTCTGGAGACAGCGTGGTGAAATCATGCGATAGAAGCAGTGATAGCTCTGGCCCAGAAATTGTGGTTTTTTTTGGAGTTCAGCTTGGGGATGTAACTGGAAATTCGTGACACACAAGTAAACAGCCAGAGATGTGCAGCTCCGCATCAGGAGAATGAAACTGTAGAGCTGACATTTAAGAGGAGAAGCCCATGGCAGCCCACACGAGAAAGCACAGGCATTTAGTGCTGCGTTTAGGAAATAATTCTCTCTGGGGCTCCCACCAACGGCTGCCAGGAACTGTGAGGCTTAAGGCTCGGAGGGTAGAAACATGTTCTCGAAAAAAATCACGTTTTAAGTATCAGTCACTTTGTCTATACTTAGGAGTCAGGGGTTTGCAATAAGAACTTTCCCCTTTCAAGATTCTGTCTCCTTGGCTGGTTACCCCCCAGCACTGCATGCAGTGAAATGGGAGCCAATAATCAGGGAGCATGGATGGAACCTTGGGGAACTCTGTGTGTGTGTGTGTGTGTGTCTATCTGGTGTGTGTGTATCTTGTGTGTGTATGTGGTGTGTGTATATGTGGGGTATGTGTATGTGTTGTTTTGTATATGTGGTGTGTGGTGTGTGTATGTATATGTGGTGTGTATATAAGTGGTGTGTGTGTATGTGGTGTGTATGTATGTGGTGTGTGTGGTGTGTATATGTGATGTGTGATGTGATGTGTATGCATGTGTATATAATTGTTGTAAGTGTGTGTGGTTTGTGTATGTGGTGTATGTGTATGTATTGTGTGTATGTGATATATGTATGTGTGTGGTGTGTGTATGGTGTATGTGTATGTGTTGTGTGTGTATGTGGTATATGTATGTGTATGTGGTGTATGTGTGGTTTATGTATATGGTGTGTGTATGTGGTCTGTGTGTATGTGGTGTGTGTATGTGGTATATGTATGTGCATGTGTTGTGTATGTATGTGGTGTGTATATGTGGTCTGTGTGGTTTGTGTATATGATGTGTATGTGTTGTGTGTATGTGGTGTGTGTATGTGTTGTATGTGTTTGTGTTGTGTGTATATGTGGCATATATGTGTATATGTATGTGGTGTGTGTATGTGGTCTGTGTGGTGTGTGTATATAGTGTGTGTATGTGGTATGTGTATATGTGGTGTGTGTATGTGGTGTGTGTATTTGTGTTGTGTGTGTTTGTGTTGTGTGTATATGTGGTATATATGTGTATGTATTGTGTGTATGTGGTGTGTGTATATGGTATGTGTATGTGTGTATGTGTGGTATGTGTATGTGTTATGTGTGTATGTGTTGTGTGTGTATATGGTGTACATGTGTATGTGTTGTGTGTATGTGGTATATGTATGTGTGTGTGTTGTGTGTGTATGTGGGGTGTGTGTGTGTGTGTGTAGGAACCGAACGGGGCTGGCTGGCCCTACCGGAAGCCGGGATCCTGAGAGCTCTCTGGATTCTCCTGCCCCAGGGCTGCAGGGGCTGCTCTGTCCTGAGCCTCCCGGCTCTGAGCTCTGCCAGGACTGAGCCCATGCGTGTGCCAGCGTGGGCCACCAGGCCTCCAGCTGTCCCGGTGTCTGTCCCTCCTCCCGTGCTCCAGGGCCTCTGGGGGCCCGAGGGGCCGTTCCACGGGGCTCGCCAAGGGTCCTTGGGGGCGAGCAGGAAGCTCATGGTCCCAGGCCTTTCTCTCTCGCACCCTTTCCTCAGCCAATCGCGGTTGCTCTTGTGTTTGGGTCTCTAGCATTTGCCCGGATTTGTGTTAGCTGCACGTGTTTAGGGAAAGGAAGAGAAAAGCTATCTCAGTTAGACGATGGGACGACGGGTTGTTGCAGGATGGAGGCTAAGGCAGAGACACCCAAGGAAAATGGAGCAACTGAAATTCGGGAACGCAAAGTGAAGGCGCTTGTGGGACCATCTCCAGAGATGACGGGAGTGCTCCTGGCTGCTGTCCCCTGGCTTCCCGGGCCACCCAGGTCACGCCCAGTGCTGCCAGAGTGGAGGAGGGGAAGCAGACAGTGCCTGGGGCCAAACTCAGGCCTGGGGCAGGTCTGTCATGTGTCATATATGCCGCCGTGTTCTCCAGGAGCCCTGGGGCTGGGAAGGCTTGGTGACTTATGCCCGTGCCCTTCTTTATGGATTAAGAAACTGAGTTCAGAGCTGGAGAGGTAGTGCAGTGGGGAGGCCATTAGTTTGTCTTGTATGCCGCCAGCCCAGATCGATCCCTGGCACCCATATGGTACCACAAGCATCGCCAGGAGTGATGCCTGAGTGCAGAGCCAGGAATCAGCCCTGAGCACCGCCAGGTACACCCCCCAAAAAAGACAAACCAAAACAAACAAGAGCAAAAACTGTTCTATGAGCAGAATCAAGTGCTAAATTATAGTATTACCACCAAACTTTTATTTTATTTTATTTACTTTTGCTTTTGGGGTCACACCTGGAGATGCTCAGGGGTTACTCCTGGCTCATGCACTCAGGAATCACTCCTGGAGGTGCTCAGGAGACTATATGGGATGCTGGGAATCGAACCCAGGTCGGCCATGTGCAAGGCAAATGCCTTCCCTGCTGTGCTATCGCTCCGTTCACACCACCAAACTCTTTTTTTTTTTCTTTTTGGGTCACACCCAGCGATGCTCAGGGGTTACTCCTGGCTTTGCACTCAGGAATTACTCCTGGCAGTGCTTGGGGGACCCTATGGGATGCCGGGGATCGAACCCGGGTCGGCCGCGTGCAAGGCAAATGCCCTACCCACTGTGCTATCGCTCTGGCCCCTACACCACCAAACTCTTAACCTCCACATTAACGTGGTAAATCCCATCCCACCCTGTCTGAATGGAAGAAGTGAATTGCAGAAAGAACGGATATTGAACCGGGATATATATTTTAAAAACACACCAGGTTTCTGTCTTCTAACTATCTACATTTTCACATATGGAGACAGAATTTAGAATCCATGTGAACTGGATGTAGTTATAGGAGGAAACAGGACGAGGTGCCTAAAGGTGTGAAAATTTCTTGCTTTTGACCTGGGTGCCCAATGCCAGTGGTGGATCCAATGAGAGACTACAAACATTGCCATAGAGGGAGGCGGTTATATTTCAGAAGGAATTTTGCTCACATTTGGGGGGAAATTAGCACTGTACACTGTCATCTCGTTGTTCATTGATTTGCTCAGACGGGCACCAGCAATGTCTCCATGGTGAGACTTGTTGTTACTATTTTTAGCATATCGAGTATGCCAGGGGGAGCTTGCTAGGCTCTGCCTTGCGGGCGCGATACTCTTGGTAGTTTGTCAGGCTCTCCAAGAGGGACAAAGGAATCGAACCCGGGTTGGCCGAATGCAAGGCAAATGCCCTTCCTGCTGTGCTATCATTCCAGCCCCGGGGGAGGGGGAAATTACATTACAAAAGAAAATTTTTTTTTTCAGTGAAAGAATGGGAAAGGAATACAGAAATAGCTCATTTGAGTTTGACTTCTTGAAACAGGATTTTTTTTTTTTTGGCTTTTTGGGTCACACCCGGCGATGCACAGGGCTTACTCCTGGCTTTGCACTCAGGAATTACTCCTGGCGGTGCTCAAGGGACCATATGGGATGCTGAGAATCAAACCCAGGTCGACCTCGTGCAAGGCAAACGCCCTTACCCACTGTGCTATCGCTCCAGCCCCTGCAACAGGAAATTTAGTCATTTGAATGCTCCTTGACATTGAGGACTTTTTTTTTTTTTAAACTCTGAAGATCATAATGCTTTTCAGGCTATCTGTAATTAAGATTAAATTAGGACTTCTGATTCTTGAAGTCTGGCAAGCATGAAGATGTCTCTTCAGTGAGACATTCATTTCATTAATCTCGACTAATGAAGAAAAATGTGGCCCGTTACACACGGTCCTCTGTAGACTGTGATTTAGCGGGCCCCAGAGCCCCGGGGTGGATTGCTGCTTGATAAATGGCTCAGTTATTTCACACCACATCTGCCTCAGGATGCATAACCCCAGAGGGAAAAGATGCAGGTGGTGGACCTTTAGCTCTTAGAAATGAACCACACTGAAAGTCTGGATTCCCGGGAGAGGGAACGGGTCGAAGGATAAGAACCGCCAGAAGAAGACAAAATGAATTTATTCCTAAGAGACACGTTTGGTTAGAAGTGAGCCCTCGGGAGCCTGCCCTCCGGCCCCGTTTCAACTTTGAGCATGTGTTTAGAAGGCAAGACATGTTCTTCTTTATTTTTTAATCTATTTTTATCTATTATTTTATTTTAATGAATCATCATCGTGAGATACAGTTACAGACTTACAAATTTTCTTGATTATGTCTCAATCGGGCTAGAGCGATAGCACATCGGGGAGGGCGTTTGCCTTACATGCGGCCGACCCAGATTCGATTCCTCCGCCCCTCTCAGAGAGTCCGACAAGCTACCGAGAGTATCCCGCCCGCACAGCAGAGCCTGGCAAGCTCCCCCTGGTGTATTTGATATGCCCAAAACAGTCATAACAAGTCTCACCATGGAGACGTTACTGGTGCTCGCTCGAGCAAATCGATGAGCAACGGGAGGACAGTGCTACAGTGCTACATTTCAACCAATGTTCAAGCACCCATCCCTCCACTAGTGCCCATTCTCCACCACCAATATTCCCAGTCTCCCTCCTGCCACCACCCTATCCCTCCCCCTGCCTCTGTGGCAGACACATTCCCTCTTACTCTCTCTCTCTCTCCTTTTGGATGTTATGGTTAAGGCAAGACATTTTCTCAGCCGACAGTTGTTTGCTTCTTGCACGGTTAAAGATGCAGCGATTTGATTTCAGTTACGTTTCTCATCCAGAAGCCAAGGATTTGAGTGACAGGCTGAAGGGGCTTCTCTCAAGGAGGAACCTTCTCCAGCTATACCACTCAGGACCCTGCCAAGAGACCCTTAAATACCTACCACCGAGGGTGATTGTTTCCAGATAATCTACATGGTGCAGAGAGCTTTTCTCCGACGACAGTGCTTCTCAAATTCCAGCGTGCGCTTGGGAGCTCAACGCTGCCTTTTGGAAAGCTGCATGTGACACCAGGAATCTCCTCGTGATCATGATTGGCAGCCAGGAGGTCGTCACTTCTGCTTCGTTCCAGGCTCTGGAGGAGGCAGAAGTCCTGATGCATTTAACTATGATCTTAGGCTACCTAAACCCTGAGGTTTTATTGTCAATAATTCCAATATCCTGCCCTGCATTGCTATTCATCCAAGGGAAAAAATGCAGATAACAAACTGGGAATGGTCTAATAGTTTTACTCCTTAAGAAGGGACCATATGACACACAAAAAAGAATCTCCAAACAAGGGACTGGAGAGAGGGATAGCACAGCGGGGAGGGTGTTTGCCTTGCACGCAGCCAACCCAGGTTCGATTCCCAGCATCCCATAGGGTCCCCCGGACACCGCCAGGAGTAATTCCTGAGTGCAGAGCCAGGAGGAACCCCTGTGCATTGACGGGTGTGAGTCAAAAAGAAAAAAAAATCTCAGAACGAGCAGCTCACTGCAGTGATGCCTTCAGACTTTTTGCCAGGCTGATTTCACTTGGGGTGCCTCGGACGGGAGCAGCCTTCTCTGGGTGCCACCAACTTCCAGAACCCAATGAAAATCCCAGGTACTCGGGGTTACTGATGGCAAACTCCAGGCATCACGGGATAGGGGCTGGGCTGGTCCTTCATTAATGATGGAGACAGAGCAACTGGCTGGCAAGTAACAGTAACACACTTGGAAAGGATTGTCATCTTGACATTGAAAACTGTCAGTCTTTTCTTTTCTTTCTAAATTTTATTTATTTGCGGAGAGTCTCTTGCCCCCGTGCCTGGCCTGGCTGTCTTCCCCGGGGCTCCTCGGAGGGGATGGGCTCCAGCTTCCCTCCCTGCCCTAAGCACAGCTCCCACGGCCGAAGACCTCCAGAGCCCAGCCACAGCCATGCTCAAGGCCCCTCTCCACATGTTTGGATGAGCCTCACACATTCAGGAACTGGCAGAGGAACCCAGGTGTGAGGGACCTAGGGCTGAGACCTCCAAGCCTGCTGGGATCGAGACGGGGCCTCTTCCGCCCAGATTCCCCATTTTCCAGTAGCTAGGCCGTCACACCTAGGGATTGCCCCCTGTGCCGTGTAATCCCATCAACGGCCAACATCCAGAGACTATAAAACCAAGCTCCCGGAAGACATCTTATAGCCTAGCTCTCCCTCTGGGAGAACCTGGCAAGCTACTGAGAGTTTCCTGCCCGCATGGGAGAGCCTGGCAAACTCTCCATGGCGTATTCATATGCCAAAACTAGTAACAATGCTGGGCCTCATTCCCCTGACCCTGAAAGAGCCTCCAATGTGGCACCATTCATTGGAAAGGATGAGTAAAGAGAGGCTTCTAAAATCTCAGGGCTAGGACGAATGGAGACGTTACTGAGACCACTCGAGAAATTCAATGATCAACGGGATGATGATGATGATGATGATGATGATGATGATGATGATGATGATGATGATTTATTTATTTATTTATTTATTTATTTTTGCTTTTGGGGTCACACTTCGCAGTACTCAGGGGTTTCTCCTGGCTCTGCACTCAGGAATTACTCCTGGCGGTGCTCAGGGGACTGTATGGGAGGCCGGGAATAGAACCTGCGTCGGCCACTTGCAAGGCAAACGCCCTCCCTGCTGAACTATTGCTCTGGCCTGGAAAGCTGTCAGTCTTAACGCAACCCGCCTCTATCTTAACTACCCTCCACCCCCCACACCCTTGTGGTAATGTCCAACCACTGACCAGTCCTCTTGGCCCATTTTCCCTGGCCTTGGATATCAGTTTTATACTATTATATAAATGAATTATATATTATTATATTATTATAGGTATCATAATATAAGTATTAGCCATATATTATACATATGTGTATATATGTCCTACAAATGAATTCAGTCATTCCGTATCTGTCCCCCTCCTTCTGATTCATTTCATTCAGCATGGTGCTCTCTGGAAGTGATCACTCTGAGTGTTGAAAGGAGGTAAAGGGATCTACATGATACATGTATTACTTTGCAATATATACATAAATACATAATACATAATAAATACATAATACATGTATTGCAAAGTAATACATGTAGTAATACCCCTGGCATTCCATACGGTCCCTTGAACACTGCCAGGAATCTGAGTGCAGAGCCAGTAATACATGTATTACTTTGCAATACAGACCTTTCAGCGTCTGTATTGCAAACCATAATGCCTGAAATGGGAGAGAGAGAGAGAGAGAGAGAGAGAGAGAGAGAGAGAGAGAGAGAGAGAGAGAGAAGAAAAGCGCCTGCCACAGAGGAAGGCAGGGGATGGGGGTGACGGGAGGGAACCTGGGGACATGGGTGCTGGGGAATGTGCCCTCATGGAGGTACGGGTGTTGGGACACTGTATGATGGAAACCTGATCATGAACAGCTTTGTATGGGTCTATCTCATGGTCACTGTCATCCCATTGCTCATCGATTTGTTCGAGCGGGCACCAGTAACATCTCTCATTGAGAGACTTATTGTGACTGTGTTTGTCATATCCAATATGCACAGGGAGCTTGCCAGGCTTTGCCGCTTGGGCTCAATACTCTCGGTAGCTTGCCGGGCTCTCCGAGAGGGGCGGAGGAATCGAACTGGGGTCGGCCGCGTGAAAGGCGAACGCCCAACCGCTGTGCTATATGTCACGGTGATTCAATACAATTTAAAATTAATATTT
The DNA here is from genome assembly GCF_027595985.1 of Sorex araneus. NCBI lineage: Eukaryota > Metazoa > Chordata > Mammalia > Eulipotyphla > Soricidae > Sorex > Sorex araneus. The sequence goes on from NC_073313.1 coordinate 161,589,407, forward strand.
TTATAGTTACGTTTTTAATTGGAGCATCATGAATTGCAAAGTTATAAAGTTATCCATGATTGAGTTTCAGGCATATAATGTTCCAGCACCAGTCCTTTCCCTAGTGCCCCAGTTTCACGCCTGCCTCCTTTTAACTCTCTGTGGTTTATAGCGCTGTTACTGAAAGGGTGGGCTGGAGCGATAGCACAGCGGGGAGGGCGTTTGCCTTGCATGCGGCTGACCCGGGTTCGGTTCGCAGCATCCCATAGGGTCCCCCGAGCACCACCAGGAGTAATTCCTGAGTGCAGAGCCAGGAGTAACCCCTGAGCATCGCTGGGTGTGATCCCCCCCCAAAAAAAAAAGAATAGCATGAGATGTCACATGGCATGGGAACGGCTGTGCGCTCCTAAAAATCTAAAATTTTAGATTGCTAGGGTTTAGAGAAATCTCTGCAGCGAGCTGCTCAGTTCGGAGATTCTTCTGCGCGTCTCTGGGTCATGGCCGTAAACGAAGGAGCAGCCCACCCCTGTGATAGGGATGGGAGCTGGCCTTGAGTGTGGCCACCCTAGAAGCGACCCCTGGCATTCCATACGGTCCCTTGAACACTACCAGGAATCTGAGTGCAGAGCCAGGAGCAATCCCTTGAGCGTCACTGGGTGTGGCCCCAGAACACACAAACAAAAAAGATTGTGACCATATTTTTTAAACTCTGTGGAGGGCTGGAGAGAGAGCAGCCGTGTTTGCTTTGCCAGCCCCTAAACCCCGTCTAGAAAAATCTGTTCCTCCCGAGTTTCCTAGTGATTGATTTGTGGTGCCTTTTGCTTGATAAGAAATATGTGTGTGTGCGCGCGCGCGCACACACACACACACACACACACACACACACACACACACGGGACAGGATTATAGATATAGCCTTAATCAGTAGCTGAGTGGCCCCAGAAACACCCCGAAGGGCCTCAGGAACGGGAGCTGGCCTCTTTCGGAATTTCAAACAAAAAATAATTCTCTGGGGGAATAATGAGAAGGTGATGACTTAATTCAGGATGAATGGGGGGTGGGGGGGAGGTGTAAAAAAGCTTGCCATGAAAGAGGAAGGTGTTATTTAATAGGTTGTTTTGTTTTGTTTTGGGGGCCACACCCGGAAATTCTCAGGGCTGATTACTGCTGGGTCTGTGTCCAGGAATCACCCATGGGGGTTCCAGGTGAACTCCACACGGTGCTGGGGATCAAACCCAGGTTATCCGTGTGCAGGGCAAACGGGTGCCCGCCGTGCTATTGCTCAGGTCCCCTTCCTAGTTATTTCAAGATACAATCGGCAAGCTACTGAGAGTATCGCTCCCGCACGGCAGAGCCTGGCAAGCTCCCCGTGGCGTATTGGATATGCCAAACACAGTAACAATAGGTCTTACATTGAGAGACATTACTGGTGCCCGCTCGAACTAATCGATGAACAACGGGATGACAGTTGCAGTTGCATAATTGGAATATCACGTGTGTCAAGTCTGTGAGGGGTTTTAGTGTGTATGCCCACACGTCATCAGCGAGGTTTGGATCCAGACTTACCTATCACCCACAGCGGTGCCCTGGAGTTTCCTTCTCTCTTGCCTTCACTGGGTCATGCCTTTCCCGGTCACTCCCAGCGATGCACAGGGCTGACTCCTGGCTCTGCACTCAGGAATGACTCCTGGCGGTGCTCGGGAGACCCTATGGGATGCTGGGAATCAAACTTGGGTCAGCCATGTACAAGGCAAATGGCCTCCCCACCGTGCTATCACTCCAGCCCCTCTTTCTTCTTTTCTTTTTTTTTGGGGGGGTCACACCCGGCGATACTCAGGGCTGACTCCTGGCTCTGCACACAGGAATTACTCCTGGCGGTGCTCGGGGGACCCTATGGGATGCTGGGGATCTAACCCTGGTCTGCCTCGTGCAAGGCAAACATCCTTCCCGCTGTGCTATCGCTCCAGTCCCAGGGGAAGCATTTTCACTTCCGAGCATGGTGCTAGGCCTGTGTCTCTCTATCTTGGTTCTCTTCGTCCACACACTGAGGAATTTCCCTTCTGTGACTTGTTTACTGAAACTATTGATCTAGAGTAATGTGCATTTTAAACAAGTGCTTTGTCTGTATCTAGTAAGATGACCGCAGAATTTTTTCTGTCTTGGGTCACACCTGGTAATGCACATGGGTTACTTTTGACTCTGCACTCAAGAATTACTCCTGGCAGTGCTCAGGACTATATGGGATGCTGGGAATCGAACCCCAGTCAGCCACGTGCAAGGCAAACACCCTACCCGCTGTGCTATCACTCCAGCCCCTCTTTCTATACTTTAAATAGGAAAAATAACATTAATTTTGTAAGTTAAATCAACTTTGCTGTCCTCAAACAAGCCACTATTAATAAAACTCCTTTTTATTGGTATTGTTGCATTTACTCGGATAAATCTAATTTAGAAGTTTTGTACCTTTGTCTATAAATGGTATTGACCCATCATTTTCTTTAGGGATTATGTTTTTCTATTTGATATTCAAGTAATGCTGGAACCAATACATTACAAAGGTCTTTGATTTTTTGAACAGGATTGGTATTATTTCTTCCCTAGGTGTTTGATAAAACTCACCAGATCAACAACTTAAAGGAAGTGGCCTACTTCCTTTAAAGATTAAAAACGGCTCAAGCTTGTTCAAGTGGAGACAGATCCTTGCATATCCCCAAATCTGACAGAGGCCGGGAAAACATGTTTCCATAAAGAATAGACTGGACTTGTGGTGGGTGTAGTTTTCTTCAGATTTCCTGAACTTGGAACTAAAGGAGCTTCTTGTAGTTTTGTGTGTACAGTTTTCATCAAATGTTGAAGTGGTTTTTGTTTCTGGAACCAGGAACAAGAAACCCTTTCTGTCAGACCGCTGCAAGCTCACGGACGGTGTTTTATTTGATCTTTCAACTCTCCCTTCTCTGTATGGTGTATCTTAGGCCGTCTATATTGCTTTATTTTGTTTCAGAGCTTTGTGGATTTATATATACATATTCCTCTGCCAGTACCTTCATGCAGGAGGCTGAGGAACCCAGGTGTGTGTAATCCCATCAACGGCCAACATCCAGAGAGAGACTTAAAAGCAAGCTCCCAGAAGGGATATCTTTAGCCTACTTCTCCCTCTGGGAGAAACTGGCAATCTTCTGAGAGTTTCCTGCCTCCATGGGACAGCCTTGCAAGCTCCCCATGGTGTATTCATATGCAAAATCCAGTAACAAGCTGGATCTCATTCCCCTGACCCTGAAGAGCCTCCAGTGCAACATCATTAGGAGGGCCGAGTCGAGATGGACTTCTAAGATCTCAGGGAAAGGATGAAATGAGATGTTACTGAGCCCGCCCGAGAAATCGGTGATTAACGGGATATTGTGATTGATTGTGATTGATATATATTTTATTGAATCACCGTGAAATAGTTTCATAAGCGTTCACGTTTGGGTTACAATCACACAACGATCAAACACCCATCCCTCCACCAGTGCATATTCCCCACCACCAATATCCCCGGTATACCCCCCTTTCCCACCCTCCCCCTGCTTCCATGGCAGACAATACTCCCCATACTCTCTCTCTACTTTGGGGCATTATGGCTTGCAACATAGACACAGAGAGGTCATCATGTTTGGTCCCTTATCTACTTTCGGCACGCATCTCCCATCCAGATCTTTGTGTTTGGGACCCAACTACCCCTTCTGGTGATGCTTGTCCAACCAAGACTCTGGTTTAGTTTGAGGGCCTGAGTCTGTGATGGTTCATGGGCCCAGTGGTGCCAAAAGGTACCCAGGTCGCTCTTGTGCTGGTGACCTCCAGATCCACACCCAGGGGTCCTCACTTGGTGCCCAAGGAATGTCCCCTAACCCCCGACTCTCTCTCCCCTCCCCCACCCCCTTTCACTCTGTTCTTCATTCCACCAATTTTTCAAGTTCATCTTTCCTCCTGTAGTTAACCTCGTTCCATGCATTTTTTTCATCTTAGCCTTTGTTTTCATCACTAGCAGTTTGATTTGTTTTTTAAGAATTTCTTTTATGTCGTTACATAACTCTCGGAACATATGGAATACAGTTACAAAAAACCGGTGGACGTCCCGGGCTGCTCTTTCGAACATCTGTGGCGGTTCTGCAGCGGTTTCCAGGGGCTTGCCTTCGCTTCTCCTTGCGGATGACAAGTTTCCTTCTCCTGTCCCGTAACTGGACGTTTTTGAAGTGGGGTTTGCTGGGGGGGGGGCGGGCATCAGACATTTGAATTTTATTTGGTGAGAAGGAGGGAGTACCGGATGCTTTGGGATTCCTATAAATATTCCTGAGCTTTCTTCTGCATTTTCAGTGGCCTAGAAACAGTTTGGTACTCGGTGGTGGTGACGGGTGGGGGATGGGGAGGTGGTATTGCCTGTAAGATTTGTCTGGTGGGACCCCAATATTATTGGACCTAATGCTAATTATTGCCCTCTCTCATGGCAAGGACTTCCTGAGAGTCTGCCCCCATTCGGTGTGAGTTCTGGTCTTTCCCAGGGGTGAGGAAAGTAGATGATTTAAAAAAAAAAAAACTGTCATTGGATGGAGCGATAGCACAGCGGTTGGGCGTTCGCTTTTCATGCAGCCGACCCGAGTTCGATTCCTCCGCCCCTCTCGGAGAGCCCGGCAAGCTACCGAGAGTATCGAGCCCGCGCGGCAGAGCCTGGCAAGCTCCCCGTGTGTATTGGATATGCCAAAAACAGTCACAATAAGTCTCTCAATGAGAGACGTTACTGGTGCCTGCTCGAACAAATCGATGAGCAACGGGATGACAGTGACTGTCATTGGGGCATTTGCTGGATCCAGCATCAACCCCCGTCCGCCTCGTGCTTTGCTGAGTACCCAGGGGATGGCCCTTTTGGGCCAGGCGGCCAGTGCAGGAAGAAATCTACTCTTTGACACACACACACACACACACACACACACACACACACAAAAAAAAAAAAACCTGCAGATTCCAGGAGGGAAAAGAAATTTAAGAGTGGCTGGGCTCTGGACGTGCTCCGCCATGCAACACTCTCACCTCCACCAGACGCAGGGGCTGGGTGGGTGGTTAGTCGGGGTGTGTGGGCACCTCTCAGACCCCCCCACCCCACCCCTGCATTCCTCTTTCCTATAGACACTTTGAAAAAAAAAGTATCGATGTGGAAGACCCCCCTGTGTCTAATGGGATTCTCAACTCGCTCCTCTGTTTATGATGTGTAACAGTTGAAGAGGGGGGATATAAAGTTTGCAGCCATTATGTAATCAAAACCAGTCGACGAAGCAAGAAGGAGCTCTGGGTGGGGGGGAAGGGAGGGGGGGTGAAGGCCAACCCCCAGCGTTGCAACCTCAGAGCCTGTGTGCCGTGATCAGGAAACTGAAACGCATCCAGCTGTCACCCAAACCGAAGGAAAATGCTTTATGTATTCAATCACCATTAAGCGTTCCGCACGTTTCTTTCCCACGTCCATTGCCAGTATAGGCTGGGCTGGAAACGCGGAGCATTTTAAGAGTGGAGGAAATATTTGCTTTTAAGATTGAGCACGGGGGAGGGGGGCGGTAAGGGGGTGGTGTGTGTGGGGTCCAGGGAGAAGCCTCATTTTTGAAGGCCATAAAAATGCAAACGGACTGGGCTAAAGGTGGGGGGGTCTGCAATCCCCTCACCTCCGAGCACTCTTCCTGGGAACAAGAGCCTCCATCCCCGGCTTTCCCTCTCACAGGCACTTTTCAGGGGAAGGACCACGCGAGGCTGGGCGACAGGAGCGTGCCGGAGCCTCACATAGTTTTGGGGAATAACATGTCCACTGTCAAGGCTGGAGCGATAGCACAGCGGGGAGGGGTTTGCCCTGCACGCGGCCGGCGGAGCCGGGTTCGATTCCCAGCATCCCATAGGATCCCCTGAGCACCACCAGGAGTAATTCCTGAGTGCAAGAGCCAGGAGGAACCCCTGAGCATCACCGGGTACCTAAAAAAAAAAATTAAAAAATAAATAGTGCCCACTGTCCAGCCTCAGATCCCCCGCCGCCTCACGTTCATGGACCACGTGCCACGGCGAGGCACTGTTCTCGATGCGTGGGCCACCTCTGTGAGCACGACAGAGGGGAGAAAGCAAGCCTGCAGAAGCATGTGGGGTGGCCTTTGAGAAAGCGCCAGGCCTCGCAGGATGGCAGAGGGAGGGGGACGTCTCGTAAGAGCAGGGCAGGACTCCAGGGAAGCTGGAAGGACAAGGTGGCCACAGGAAGGAAATAGGATGGAAGGGGGCCACCGCTGGGAAAGGACACAGAAACCCTGCTGTCAGGGGCCCTGCCTGATGCAGTGGCCTCGATGTCCTTCCAAGATGCTTGTTACTCTTTTATTTATTTATTTATTATTTATTTATTTATTTTATTGAATCACCATGTTGAAAGTTACAAAGCTTTAAGGCTTAAGTCTCAGTTGCATAATGCTCGAACACCCATCCCTCCACCAGTGCATGCATTCCACCACCAAGAACCACAGTAAACCTCCCACCCCACCCCGTCCCCCCACCCCGCCTGTGTAGTTGGTAAATTACATTTTACTTTCTCTTTACTTTGATTACATACAAACAAACAAACAAAAAACCTCACTATTATTGTTTGGAGTTTCCCCCCCAGAGTCAGACCTGCTGGAAAAGAAGCATTTGATAGTTTGTTTTCCACTGCTGCGAATGAACTCTTTTATTTTTTTAACCAAACAATTTTATTTTCTTGTTTTTTTTTTTAATTTTTGGCTCTGTGGGTCCCACCCAGCAATGCACAGGGGTTCCTCCTGGCTCTGCACTCAGGAATCACTCCTGGTGGTGCTCGGGGGACCCTATGGGATGCTGGGGATCTAACCCGGGTCGGCCATGTGCAAGGCAAACGCCCTCCCCGCCGGGCTAGTGCTCCAGCCCATGTTACTCTTTCTCATGTGCTTGTCCCTTTGAGACATGCTTTGCTTTGCTTCTGGAGGCGTATGGCCCTGGATTTCCATGCATGTCACCCATGTCACCTTCTTTTGAAGGGCCCGACTTTGAAAACTCCATGCAGCCCAAGGCACGGTGCTCAGTAATTCTCACTGTTGTAAGGAATCCCATTAGACCCCTTCGATGGCCTCTTCCTCCTCTCTGCTTTTGATAGGCTGGTACGGGGGCAATGCCCGCTGCTTGCTGTTTCAGAAAGATGCAGTGTACAAACAGGGACATTCCCAAGGACAGCAGAGACCAGGGCCAGGAGGATCGCTCCACGGTTGACAGCCTGCCTCACGAGCTGGGGGAGAAGGCGGCTGGGATGGAGAAGGGGTCACTGAGTCAGAGATGGTTGGAGGGATCGCTCAGGATGGGAGATGTGTGCTGAAAGTAGATAAAGGACCAAACGTGATGGCCTCTCAGCATCTGTATTGCAAACCATAATGCCCCAAAGTAGAGAGAGAGAGTAAGAGGGAAATTGTTTGCCAAAGAGGCAGGGGTGGGGTGGGGATGGGAGTGGAGGGGGGTGATACTGGGGACATTGATGGTGGAACACGTGCACTGGTGGAGGGATGGGTGTTCCATCATTGTATGACTGAAACTCCAACATGCAAGCTTTGTAACTGTAGTTCATGGTGATTCAATAATAAATAAATAAATAAATAAATAAATAAATAAATAAAATCACTGTGGATCACTGTCATCCCGTTGCTCATCGATTTGTTCGAGCGGGCACCAGTAACATCTCTCATTGAGAGACTTATTGTGACTGTTTTTGGCATATCCAATATGCACGGGTAGGTTGCTAGGCTCTGCCACGTGGGTTCGATCCTCTCGGTAGCTTGCCGGGCTCTCCGAGAGGGACGGAGGAATCGAACTCGGGTCGGCCACATGAAAGGTGAACGCCCAACCGCTGTGCTATCGCTCCAGCCCTAAAATAAATAAATAAATAAATAAATAAATAAATAAATAAATAAATAACATAAGCACGGGCATCCGAGCACGTGGTTGCTTTATTCAGACACATCTTTAGGATGCACAAATTAAGAGGAAAATCGCGCAGCCGTGGAGGGAATCTAACACCCTAGACTTCCCCTCTGACCCGCCTTCTCCCCAGCACTAGCGTCTGTCCCACCACCCGGTGTGCCCGCACGCGTGTGACCTGTCAGCTCATTTATGTCGCTGTGTCGGGCTCCGGGGAACCAAGCGTCGTCGGGCCAGGCCAGGCCTGTTCCTCCTCTGCTCCCGGCCTGCTCTCGTACCGTCTTACTCAGCCACCGGGGTCGTTCACACCATCTAGATTCCAGCTTTCTACCCATCACGCGTCACCAGTGTAGGACGTGCCTCTCCTTTCCTCGTGGCGTTTTTCGTGCATCGATCGGGGCTTGTCTTGTGTCACTTCCCATCCCTGAGGGTGCCACAGTGACCGGGCTTGCAGCACTCCTGGCTGCAGCGGTCACACCCCGTCATGTTATCAGTCTGCAGGAGAGTGGTGACTCTCACACACCCACTGGGCCGGAGCCCTTTTGTGGCTGTGCTTGCCAGGACACCCCGAGGGGACAGAGGGACGGCTCGTGTTCTTGTTTCAGGATCACAGTTTCAGGCTTGCGCCCATGTGGCTGTGCTGCAAAGTCCCACTTTGGGGCCGCCAGGATGGTGCCCGGTGCAGGGTGTGTGTGTGTGTGTCTGTCTGTGTGTGTGTGTGTGTGTGTGTGTGTGTGTGGGTGGGTGTGTGTGTGGAGTGGGGGTGCTCCAGGGCTTCTGTCTCCTGACTCGGTGCTTCCAAAGCCATGGCAACTTCATCATTTGGATTGTCTTCATTATTTGGAAGTGTGTCTATTTATTTATTTATTTATTTATTTGGCTTTTGGTGATACTCAGGGGTTCCTCCTGGCTCGGCACTTAGGAATCACTCCTGGCAGTGCTCAGGGGACCCTATGGGATGTTGGGAATCGATTCTGGGTTGGCCGCGTGCAAGGCAAGCGCCACTGTCCTCTCGCTCTCATGCCAGGAAGCTTACTTTATTTTTTTAAATTGTTCAAAATTATTTATTTATTAATTTTTCATTGGTGGTGGGAAATGTGCCCTGGTGGAGGGATGGGTGTTTGATCATTGTGAGATTGTAACCCTGTAACTGAAATTACAGCCCACGGCCGCGCAATTTTCCTCTTAATTTGTGCATCCTAAAGATATGTCTGAATGTGATTAATGTGATTGAAAGCCTGTAACTATCTCACGGGGATTCAATACAATTTTTAAAAATTATTTATTTATTAATTTTTAATGGAATCGCCATGAGTTGCAGTCACTAAGCTTTCATGTTTGAGTTTCAGTCACACGATGATTGAACACCCATCCCTCCACCAGTGCATATGTTCCACCATCAATGTCCCCAGTATCCCTCCCTCCACTCCCATCCCCACCCCACTCCTGCCTCTTTGGCAAACAATTTCCTTCTTACTCTCTCTCTCTCTACATTGGGGCATTATGGTTTGCAGTACAGATGCTGAGAGACCATCATGTTTGGTCCTTTATCTACTTTCAGCACACATCTCCCATCACGAGCGATCCCTCCAACCATATGGACTTAGTGATCCCTTCTCTATCCCAGCTGCCTTCTCCCCCAGCTTCATGAGGCAGGCTGCCAACCGTGGAGCAATCCTGGTCCTTGTCTCTGCTGTCCTTGGGTGTCCGTCCATATTATGTTATTTTATATCCCACAAATGAGTGCAGTCCTTCTGTGTCTATCCCTCTCCTTCTGACTCATTTCACTCAACATGATACTCTCCCTGTCCATCCACTTAGAAGCAAAGGGAAGTTCATGAAGGGGCCACACCTGCTGGTACCAGGAGCCTCCAGGATCACTTGCAGAGATTCTGGATTCTGTGGTGGGCAATGAGACAAAAGCCTCAAACATGCCCCCTGTGCCTTTACTATGTGAACTGCCTCCCTGTCTAGCTTTAAATTTTTGATGTGTCCTAATTTTAAGTGTGGTGAAATCTATTCTCCTGCATGAGTTGAATTTGTTGTGTTTTGTTTCTGAAAATCTTCTCTATCTTGAGTTCATAATTCTGTTTTTATACAATGATAAATTCTGCCTCTCTAGATTAGTGTGAATATGTAGTATAATTATTATCCATTTATTTATTAATCTTATAAATAACTAGAAAGGGCCAGAGAGATAGTGCAATAGGTAGGGTTGCCTTTCATATGGCCGACCCAGGTTTTATCCCCAGGATTACTCTGGTCCCCTGAGCTCTGCCAAAAGTGATCCCTGAGCACAGAGCTGGGAGCCAGCCCTGAGCACAGACCTGGGAGCCAGCCCTGAGCACAGACCTGGGAGCCAGCCCTGAGCACAGTTGCATGTGGCTCAAAAACGAATAAAAATGAATAAATAGGGGGCCAGAGCGATAGCACAGTAGGGAGGGCATTTATTTGCCTTGTACGGGGCTGACCCGAGTTCAATCCCTAGCATCCCATAAGGTCTCCTGAGCACCGCCAGGAGTGACTCCTGAGTGCAGAGTCAGGAGTCAGCCCTGAGCATCGCTGGGTGTGGCACAAAGACAAAAGATGAATAAATATGCCAGTGAGATCCACTGAAAAGTAGCCTCTTTCCTGACTAACCTACAGTGCCAACTCTGTCATACTTCAGGCGTCCATCCCTGGGGTGTTAATTCCCGCCTCTACTCCATCTGGACCTTTTCCCCTCTTTGCTTCTCCTGCCCTGTGCAAAGCGGACCTTTTCTCCCTGATGGCGTATTTAGAGAGGGGTAGGTAGTGGCAAAAGGAGGAAGGAGGCGGAGGGGTTGAGTGTGGAACACGGCCACATCAAAGGGAGCCCCGGCTGGAGGAATGTGGGAGCCGAGAAAGGGGAGGGCATGGGCTTGACCGTTTCCTCTCTTGTTCACTGGTTCACTCTCTAAAGCATCTTCTGTATCACTGTCTCACTCTCATCCCGTTGCTCATCAATTTGCTCCAGCATGCACCAGTAACGTCTCCATTTGTCCCTGTCGCGTTCAGGGTCAGGGGAATGAGGCCCATTATGGTTACTGTTTTTGGCACATCGAATACGCCAGGGGGAGCTTGCCAGGCTCTGCCGTGCGAGATTCTGCATCGCTCTCTTCTAGGAGCTTTGTTTTATAGTCTCTGGATCTTGGCCATTGATGAGGTTACATGGCAGTGGGGGCAGTTTGCGGGTGTGGCTGCCAAGCTACTGGAAAACTGGGGATTTGGGTGGAGGAGGCCCAGTGCTGATCCGAGCAGACTTGGAGATCTCAGCCATGGGTTCCCGCATACCTGGGTTCCTCTGACGGTTCCTTCATGGGTGAGGCTCATCCGAGTGTGTGGAGAGTGGCCTTAGGCATGGCTGTGGCTGGGTTCTGGAGGTTTTCAGCTGTCAGAGCTCTGCTTGGGGTAGGGAGGGAAACTCAACCTGCCCCCCCTTCTAAGGGGCCCCAGTGAAGAGAACCTGGCACAGGGGAAGGAGATTCTGCATCACTCTCTTCTGGGAGCTTTGTTTTATAGTCTCTGGATCTTGGCCGTTGATGAGATTACATGGCACTGGGGGCAGTTTGTGGGTGTGGCTGCCAAGCTACTGGAAAACGGGGGATCTTGGTGGAGGAGGCCCAGTCCTGAACAGGCTTGGAGATCTCAGCCCCAGGTCCCGAAGGTTGAGGGAGACTCAACCCTCCCCTTCCCCCGATGGACCCCAGTGAAGACAGCCTGGTGTGGGGGCAGGAGATTTTTTTTTTTTAACAAAGCATCTTCAGAAACAAAAATCCCTCAGATCTCTCAGCCCCAAGCTCTGCCGCAGATAGAGCTGAGCAGGTGTTCCGCTGAGCAGAAACGAGAAACATGGCTTAGGGGCCGGTTTCCCTGGGAAAGGAAGTGATCAGCTTGACTGCAGACAGCTTTAATCGGGAACCAGCTTATGGAAGATCTAAAAAAAAGAGGGAGAAAGCCTTTCTCCTTGAATCCCAGTGATGCATGGAGCACCTTGGAAGGGTCTCGAGATGAACTTGATTAAGAGGCAAACCGTCACCATGGCCGGGCTGCCCCAGGACTCCTCTCATTCTTCACAGCAGCTTCCTTTCCCGGGGACCCCCGAGAGAAGAGACAGCTCTTATTTATCTCCTCGCGCTCGTGGGGGTGGTGGTGGGGGACTTTGCAGCACATGCTATTGAATTTGTTAAGCGAAGGCATATCTCTATTTTCATAATCCATGAAAGCTGGTATTAAAGACAAAATAAATACACTTCAGGAAAGATAACATTTTCACAACAGATGTGAGAGCAAAGGAACTGCTGACATGTTTATTAGCAATGGATAAACGGAACGTTTTGGCTTGGCCCGGCCCCCAGAAAATGCAGATGTGGATCCAGATGCAACCTCCAGAGGCTGCAGGAGAAAATTTGTGTTGGACTTTCGACAGGATTTCTGGCACTTCCCGCTTGACAAGAGGTACCCCCGCGGGCCGCCCACCTCTGCCTATTGGGGCCGTTTCCCCTGCTCTGGTAAGAGCCAAATGCACAGGAATGGGGTCGAGGAAGAAGAGAAGCAGAACCAGGAGAAATGAAATGAGAGTTTACCAAATGGTTTCTGACCTTCCAGCTACCTTTGTAAAAGTGGGTCGGGCTGGCTTAGCAAACGGGGTGCCTGGGTCTTCTCTCCGCACCGAGGGGAATTGTCAGCTAGTTGAAAGAACAAGCTGAGTTTTCTTTCATTGCGAGGCAGAGGCACTCTTGAAAAGTGCTCGGGGCGGGGGCCAGGGGACCGAGGCCAGTCCCAGAGGTGATACCTCAGTGACTGAGCCAGATGCTTCAGTACTAGACCCTGGTAGTTCAGAGCTGTCCAGCCTGGCAGTGCTTGGGCACCGTCAGGGAACCCAAGATGGTGGTGGGTAGGATGAGGATGCAGGGTCAGGGATCAAACCCGGGGCCTCCACATGCAGGGAAGGTGCTCCAGCCCCTTGAGCTACTCCCTAAACAGAGCATGGATTTTTTTTTTTTTTTTTTTTTTTTGCTTTTTGGGTCACACCCAGTGATGCACAGGGATTATTCCTGGCTCTTGCACTCAGGAATCACTCCTGGCGGTGCTCGGGGGACCCTATGGGATGCTGGGACTCGAACCCAGGTTGGCCGCATGCAAGGCAAACACCCTCCCGCTGCGCTATGGCTCCAGTCTTGAGCATGGAAAACATTTAACTGCATAAGGACTCGGGCTGATTCTGTGATTTTATTTTCCCTGGTGGGAAAGTACTTGACTTCAATCCTGGCAAATCTCTGCCTTCAGGGAGAGATGACACAGTCCAGTGGGGAAGTTGGGGTCATCCTTGGAATCCACGCTTCTGATTACATTCATTTCATAAAGGCACACGAGACAGAGTCCCAAGCGAGGATGCTCTGTTTCTGTCTACTTTGGGAGGAAATGGTAATTGGATCACGATTTTTGTTAAAATAGTGTTCTCTTTCATCCATATGATTTTTTAAAAGTAGCGATATTGATAGTTACCATTTATTCACACCACATAGCCATGTTCTGTGCCAGTTATGGACCTTTACATTTTACTGGTGATAGTAACCAATATTTTTTTCAACACTGAGTTGGAGCCATAGGAGGCCAGTTTTTATTTTTTTAATTTTTAATTTTTTTCTTTTTGGGTCACACCCGGTGATGCACAGGGGCAACTCCTGGCACATGCACTCAGGAATTACTCCTGGCGTTGCTCAGGGGACCATATGGGATGCTGGGAATCGAACCCGGGTCGGCCGCGTGCAAAGCAAGTGCCCTACCTGCTGTGCTATTGCTCCAGTCATTGGGCCGATCTTAAAAAAGTGACTTATTTCAGTTCCTCTTGCAAAAACTCCTTGAAGCCAGTCTCACTCTTTGCATTGATGGATGAGAAGGCTAGAGCTTAGAAAAGCTTCAATGACAAGCAAGAAGATTTCAAAAGTTTTGCTTAGCTAGACAGAAAAGTCTCTTAAAATTTTTTGCTCACTTGCTTTTGCACCATTGAGATTCTTCTCTTTTTTTAATTTATTTTGCTTTTTGGGTCACACCCAGCGATACACAGGGGTTCCTCCTGGCTCATGCATTCAGGAATGACTCCTGGCAGTGCTCAGGGGACCACATGGGATGCCGGGGATTGAACCTGGGTCGGCCTCATGCAAGGCAAACGCCCTCCCCGCTGTGCTATCACTCCGACCCCATTGAGATTATTCTTAAAGACTTGTTTAGAACTCAGAAGGCCATGAAAGTCGCAATGACATTTCCTCCCTAAATCTGGGAAGTGACATCCCGATTCGCCGAGGTGCTGATGGCTGGTCACTGCATCTCCTTCCTCAGTGCCAAGGCAGTGTGAGTTTGTGGTTGAGTTTCTCAGAGGTCTGAGTGCTTACTGGGGACCCAGAACCCAGGGCAGAGGAACCCTGGGATCCAAATGGAAATGTTCTTCCCCCTTCTAAGCTCCAACAAATAAATAAATGTTCAAAATATTCGATTTACATCTGATCTAGCAACAACCGCCAAGTGAAAGAATGATTCAGAAGCCGAGAATGTCATCCTCAAGGGCCCTTTGGGCTGGCTTGCAGCCCTCTCGACCTGACGCTCTGCAAAACACTTGTTCCGAAAACATCTGTGCGGAAAGGTCAGCAACCTGGGCGAAGCTGGAGTCTCTGCTCGGGTCCAGTAACTGCGTGCCTGTTCCTGGTACGACGGCAGTCCACGAAACGTCTGCCAGAGCCAGACCGTTGGAAATAGCCGAATCTCCGAGCCAAAGCCAGTGCTCCAATTTTCATCCCATGTCAACAGAGCGATCATGAGACGGTTCATGGGTTTGGTGAGACTTACTCATCTTCCTAGTTTATGAGTCCCCCAAGGAAATGAGTTTCATTTGCTCCTACCCAATGCTCTTCCTTGGGAAACGCTTTGTGGCTTTCTGCCCTCCTGCCCTGCTCTCTCTCCCACTCCCCAGGCCCATGCCAGGCATTTTTTTTAATTAATTAATTAATTTTTTTAAATTTGTGTATTTATTTATTTATTTTTATTTACTTGGGTTTTTTCTTTTTTTTTTTTTTTTTTGCTTTTTGGGTCACACCCGGCGATGCTCAGGGGTTCCTCCTGGCTCTTGCACTCAGGAATTACTCCTGGTGGTGCTCAGGGGATCCTATGGGATGCTGGGAATCGAACCCGGCTCCGCCGGCCGCGTGCAGGGCAAACCCCTCCCCGCTGTGCTATCGCTCCAGCCTTGACAGTGGACATGTTATTCCCCAAAACTATGTGAGGCTCCGGCACGCTCCTGTCGCCCAGCCTCGCGTGGTCCTTCCCCTGAAAAGTGCCTGTGAGAGGGAAAGCCGGGGATGGAGGCTCTTGTTCCCAGGAAGAGTGCTCGGAGGTGAGGGGATTGCAGACCCCCCCACCTTTAGCCCAGTCCGTTTGCATTTTTATGGCCTTCAAAAATGAGGCTTCTCCCTGGACCCCACACACACCACCCCCTTACCGCCCCCCTCCCCCGTGCTCAATCTTAAAAGCAAAATCGCTCTGGCCCCAAAATTTATTTATTTTTTAATTAGTGAATCACCGTGAGGGTACAGTTACAGATTTATACATTTTTGTGCTCATGTTTCCCTCATACAAAGTTCGAGAACCCATCCCTTCACCAGTGCCCATTCTCCACCACCAGTAAACCCAGCATCCCTCCCACCCTCTCCAATCCCATCTCCCCCCACCCCACCCTGCCACTGTGGCAGGGCATTCCCTTCTGTTCTCTCTCTCTCTCCAATCAGGCATTGTGGTTTGCAGTAAAGGTGTTGAGTGTGCTGAATGTAGACTCGAGACAGACATGGTTTTGGCTCTCGCTGACTTTCAGACGGACTCTTGGGAAGGGCAGGTCTGCGGAGATGGCGGAGACCATGTACGCCCAGTAAGGTCCCAGAATGAGACACAGCAACATCCTTGGGAAGCCTGTGTCGACTCCAGAGGCAAATGCGTCCGTCACACACCCATGAGAAGCGTTTTCTTGGCACGAACCACACCTCAGATGTCCGGAAGAATTGCTCCCCGACCCCAGTGTCCAGAGATTCGGACATCCAAGGATTTGGATCAGAATAAAGCTTCAGAGACCCTTGGGTTCAAGTCCCACATCACCCAGTGGATCAGCGCGACGCCTCGGGCATCCCTGTTTTCTCCCTCTTATGGACACCCGGACACAGAGCCCCACCGAAGTGTGACTTAGCTCTGCCTTGATTTCTTTCCTTAAATTCTTTTGCCGTGGCTTGATGCCACGTGGGGGGCTCCCGGTTCTTTGCAGTTTTGATCCAAGTTGGAGAGCTGAACTTTTTGTTACGACCTTCAGCTAGTGATTCTTCCCGGGGCACCTAGGGAATCCCTCAGATGCAGAATTTCAATCTCTCCCGAGAGCCTCTAGGATGACAGGCAGACAGCTATCAGTACGGAGGGCATCTTAGTTAGCCCTCGGGAAGGAAGCATGAGTTCGTGATGGACCAGCATGGAGGCCACGATTGTCCCAGTTTTGAGAGAGAGACAGAGAGACAGAGAGACAGAGAGACAGAGGAGAGAGGAGAGAGAAAAGAGAGGGGAGAGAGCAGAGATAAAGGGAGAGAGGAGAGAGAGAGACAGGAGAGGGAGAAAGAGAGGAGAGAGAGGAGAGGAAGAGAGAGAGGAGAGACAGGAGAGAGAGAGTTTGAGAAAGGGGAAAGAGGAGAAAGAAAGAGAGGATAGAGGGAGAGAGGAGAGAGAGAGAGGGAGAGAGGAGAGAGAGAGAGGGGAGAGACAGGAGAGGGAGAAGGAGAAGAGGAGAGAAAGGGAGAGAACAAGAGAGAGGGAAATAGAAGAGAGAGAGGAAAGGGAGAGAGAGGGAGGGGAGGGAGAGAGAAAGGGAGAAGGGGGAGACAGGGGGAGACAGGGGGTGAGAGGGGGAGAGGGCGCGAGAGATGGAGAAATAGAGAGATACAGAGACAGAGACAGAAAGAGAAAGATACAGAGATACAGAGCAGAGAGACAGAGATACAGAGACAGAGAGAGGCAGAGACAGAGAGACAGATAGAGACAGAGACAGGACAGACTGAAACAGAGACAGAGAGACAGAAAGAGAGACAGAGACAGAGATAGAGACACAGAGAGCGCAGGCCCCAGAGGGAAGGGTGGGAGGGAAACGGGGGCCACCGGTGGTGGGGACTGTGCACTGGTGGAGGGACGGGGTGTCAGAACATCGTATGACTGAAACCCGATCACGAGCAGCTTTGGAACTATGAGTCCCACGGGGACTAAATATGTACCCGTCAGCTTGGGGGCATGCCAGATGGGGTCCCCCGTGAGTGCAGGTCCCCCTCTGCATCTCCTCTCCTCTCCTCTCCTCTCCTCTCCTCTCCTCTCCTCTCCTCTCCTCTCCTCTCCTCTCCTCTCCTCTCTTCCCTCCTCTCCTCTCCTCCCCTCCCTCTCCTCCCCTCTCCTCCCCTCTCTCCCCTCCCCTCCCCTCCCCTCCCCTCCCCCCTCCCCTCCCCTCCCCTCCCCTCCTCCCTTCCCTCCCCTCCCCTCTCTGGGCGGTGCCCTGGAGCACCCCCCACCCCAGGGCCCGTGTCTCCTGACTCTGTCCCCGGAGCCTCTGCTCGAGACACAGAGCAGGCCGGGAGGGACCCTGGAAGGCTGCGGGCACGGACGCTCCGCAAAGGGCTTTGGAATTTGTTTGGAGCAATTTGGCGGAGACGCCGCGCCAGCTGAGCGTGTCTCGCAAGCTATCCTGAGACGCCTCTTTCTTTCCCTCTGGGGTCATCTGCGCTGGGGACAGGGACCGGGTCCCTTGTTTCCTTGCTGTGCCCCAGGAGCCCTCGCTCACCCCGCCCAAGGTCCCCGGCGGCCCGGCCGTCCATGGGCACGTGGTCAGCCAAGCAGGCTTGGGGCTCGGCGGAGGCCTGGTTTGGAGTCTGCGGTCGAGGCCCAGCTTTCCTCCGTATTCCCGATGGCCCTGGGTCCACAGCGCGTGTCTGCTCACGGGTGTTTCCACAGGGTTCCGTGCAGCCAGCTCCCGCCTGCTCAGATTCACTCTCTAAACCCTTAAGAACTGGATACAGAAGTGGAGGGGGAGGGAGGGGGGAGGGAGGGGGAGGGGGGAGGGGGAGAGGGAGAGAGAGAGAGAAGGAGGAAGAGGAGGAGGAAGAGGAGGGGAGGAAGGGGAGGAGGAGGAGGAGGAAGAAGAGGAGGAGGAGGAGGAGGAGGAGGAGGAGGAGGAGGAGGAGAGAGAAGAAGAAGAAGAAGAAGAAGAAGAAGAAGAAGAAGAAGAAGAAGAAGAAGAAGAAGAAGAAGAAGAAGAAGAAGAAGAAGAAGAAGAAGAAGAAGAAGGAAAGAAGAAGAAGAGGAGGAGGAGGGAGAGGAAGAGGAGGAAGAAGAGTAGTGGAGAAGATGAAGGAAGAATAAAGGAAGAAAGATAATAATAATAGCACTGTAGCATTGTCGTCCCATTGTTCATCAGTTTGCTCGAGCGGGCACCAGTCACGTCTCCATGGTGAGACTTGTTGTGACTGTTTTTGGCATATCGAATACGTCACAGGGAACTTGCCAGGCTCTGCATGCAGGTGGGATCCTCTCGGTAGCTTGCCGGGCTCTCCGAGAGGGACGGAGGAATCAAACCCGGGTCAGCCGCATGCAAGGCAAACACCCTACCTGCTCTGCTATTGCTCCAGCTCAATAATAATAATGATTAAGGGCCCACTAGGAAAGTTGCAGACTGGAGATATTCTAGAACACAATCCCTAGAAGAAGGACCACTGCTAGAATGTGAGCCCTGGAAGGTTCCAGAATAGGAGGCACTGCATTCTCGAGCAAACGTGCTCTTGTGTCCTTTTCTTCTCCAGAAGCATTGACCGGAAGGATGTTATATACGTCACAGATATCAGACCCCCAATGGGGACTAAGCATTTCTCTGTTTTGTTCTCATCATCGCTTTCTGTAGCAGGCGCTGTAATTCATGACTTAGATCCAGACTTTTTCTATGCATTGCCTCTTTGAAACGGAACGGAATGACCCACCAGTAAAACAATATCATGGTTTTGTCCAAGGGACGGTGGGGATCTGCTTTGAATAGGCGGGTGACTGGCCACCACCTTTTGTGGCCCTGCCACGCCGTGACCTGGTGTCCGAGCAGGCTCCCACACTAGGGGTCAGCTGCCAGGGCAGGCTGACCGGTGCCTGGCCTAGGATGGCCTCCATGTCTTCTCTAAGTTCCTCTCTGCTTGTCCTTCCTTTGCTTTTGTTTGTTTGTTTGTTTTAATGTAGGAGTACTGCTATTTATTCAGCCATTGATTAAGCTGATTGAATCTTTTGCTTTAAAAAAAAAAGAAATTCTTGGCTTTTTGCCTAATTTGAACCTCATGCTGGTAAGATGTCTTGCATCCATCCTCTCCCCTTCTTAAATCGAAACCCCCTTTCAAAGTGTCTAAAAAAAAGTACGTGAAAGTAGCTTCTGAGGATGGCGACCCCCGCCCCCGCCACCTCAACCCAACTTTGCCGAGTGGTCGTGATAGAGTTGTGTGTTCTGCCAGGTGGGTTATCCCTTAACCCACCCCACGGAAGCTAGAGAAGGAAGTTCTCCTTGGAGAAAGTTCCCACCCTAGCCCGACACACAGGAATGCTAGTTGGATCAGGAGATTTTTGAGAAGGGGACCATTTTCAGAATGCATCCTAGGGTCCTCACCCTGCCAAGAAGCTCGTTGATATTTTCTCTGGAGGTTTTCTGGGCTGACATCTGCACTGTTGTCTCAAACATCGCAGGCAGAATCGGGAATGAATATTGAACGTTAGTGCTTTTAAGAATTGGTGGGTTGGTGGGGCTGGAGCGATAGCACAGCGTTTGCCTTGCACGCGGCTGACCCGAGTTCAATCTCTGGCATCCCATAGGGTCCCCCGAGCACCGCCAGAAGTAATTCCTGAGTGCAAAGCCAGGAGTAACCCCTGAGCATCGCTGGGTGTGACCCAAAAAGAAAAAAAAAATTGGTGGATTTGTGGGGCTGGAAGGATAGCACAGCGGGAAGGGCTTTTGCCTTGCATGCGGCCGACCCGAGTTCAATCCCTGGCATCCCATAGGGTCCCCTGAGCACCGCCAGGGGTAATTCTTGAGTGCAGAGCCAGGAGGAACCCTTGTGCATTGCTGGGTATGACCCAAAAAGCCTCCCCCTGCAAAAAACAAAAGAATTAGTGAGCTTGGGGCCAGAGCAATAGCACAGCGGGGAGGGTATTTGTTTTGCATGTGGCTGATCCAGGTTCCATCCACGGCATCTCATAGGGTCCCCCAAGCACCACCAGGAGTGATTTCAGTGCAGAGCCAAGAGTCAGCCCTGAGCATCGCCGGGTGTGGCCCAAAAAGAAAAAAAAAAAGAATTAGTAGATTTTTTTTTCCCTTCCTCTTTCCCTTCCCTTGGTTGATGCTCTTAGTCACACATCATTGCTTCATGGTCCTGGAACCTTAGTTTGTGGTGTGCTGGGGGGACGGGGAATGTGCATGGGGGTCTCTTTCTCCCTAAGACAAGCGGGGAAGGAAACGATTCTTGATGGAGGGTGGAGGGGTTGAGAGGAAAGAAACTTCCGGGGGAAAATATACGACTCTGGGGCTGGAGCGATAGCACAGCGGGGAGGGCGTTTGCCTTGCACGCAGCCGACCCGAGTTCGATCCCCGGCATCCCATATGGTCCCCTGAGCACCGCCAGGAGTAATTCCTGAGTGCAGAGCCAGGAGTAACCCCTGTGCATCGCCAAGTATGACCCTAAAAGCAAAAAAAAAAAAAAAATACGACTCTGCCCATATTTTGTATGGGCAGTTGTGAGTCAGTGTTTTGTCCATGTTGATTTGCAAAAAAAAGAGAGAGAGCAGCGGAAAGTTCTCTTGCAGGGGTGAAAAGTTCTGTTTCTGCCAGGCAGTGGGGCGCTGAGAAGCGTTGATGAACCTGCAGTGGATTAGAGACCCGGGAGCAAGGATGAGCTGCCTGTCAGCTGCTGAAGACACGAGGCCAAGGGTTTGACAGATCTGGGTTCCGACCCAGCCTTCAGCAACTGGTTATCTGCGTTCCCGCTGATAGTTCTCCCCTCTCTGTTCTCACTTCTGCATGAGACGTTCAGGGTCACAATGCCTCCCACGTTGACATCTCGGCTGCATTTTGAAATGAAGGAGGAGGCAAGGATGAATCAATCTCGGAGAAGCGTGAGTGAAAGCCCTGGAACGGATTGCCCTTCTTTGTCTAAGCCAACGCCCTGGAGCTGCTGTGTGCCTTTGTATTTTTCTCTTCTGGCCAGATTTTTGTGGCTGCCTCAGCAGTTTTAACCCCACGTCTCTCTCCCATTGCCAAAAGAGAATTTTCCATCCCTGCCCTCTGAGCCACACCCTGCTTTAATCAGGCACCAGATTTCAACACCATTCCCGAAGGCCCGCCACCCACTACAGATTTTCCGTGTCAGTTTTTCGGTTTCTTTACCCCCCCCCCCCCCGTGCCTGCGAAAAGCTATTAGCCAGAGAGACATGTAGCTCTTCTAATTAGGAGATGGCCCTGTGGTGGTTTTGTTGTTGTCATCTAGAAACGGGGGGGGGGGGGGGGGGGGGGAATGGGATTCAGAACTCAATATAATGCTCAAGTGGTTTGTGCAAGAAAGCGAGAGTTTATGCCTTATAAGGACATTTCTCAAAGGGCTGCAAAAATCCAGCGACTTCAGCATCACCTGATACTACTTCCATGTAAACCCCCTTCTGTCTTTCTGCCCACTTACCTGTCCTTCTGTCTGCGACACACATCCATCTTTTTTTAAAAAATTTATTTATGGGCTGGAGTGATAGTACAGTGGGTAGGGCGTTTGCCTTGCACGCAGTCGACCCAGGTTCGATTCCCAGCATCCCATATGGTCTCCCGAGCACCACCAGGAGTGATTCCTGAGTGCAGAGCCAGGAGTCAGCCCTGAGCATTGCCGGGTGTGACCCAGAAAGAAAAAAAAAAATTATTTTATTGAATCACCATGTGGAAAGTTACAAAGTTCTCAGGCTTATGTCTCAGTTATATAACACTCAAACACCCATCCCTTCACCAGTGCCCATATTCCACCACCCAAAGCCCCAGTATACCTCCCACCCCCCCCCCTCCCCACCCCCGCCTGCGTAGCTGATAAATTTCACTTCATTTTCTCTTAACCTTGATTACATTCCATATTTCAACACAAAGCTCACTATTGTTGTTGGTGTTTCCCCCCAAAAAACAGCCCTTCTGACAAGGAAGCATTTGATAATTAGTTTTCCATTGCTGAGAATGAAGAGATATGAATGAAGAGATATGAAGAGATATGAAGGTTTAGGATCTCTGTATTTTAGTATTTTAGTAATTAAGTCCAGGGAGATTTATGTTAGAAATTGCATCATTTCCCTTCCTGGGGCAGCATGGGGCTATGGCTTAGTTCACAGTCTAGAGACATTGCTGCAAGCAGTTGCTGGTACCAAAAGTTGTCTAGCTGGCCTACTAGACTACTTTTGGTCGTGGTCAAACAGCAGCAGAGCGGCTGCACAAACGAACACACATCCATCTTACGACACAGAGTTACCAGGTTTGGAAAAATGTAGCTGCAAACTTAATTGACGTTTTCTGTTTTTTTCCAGTTGGCTTGTGGAATGTAGCCACACCCGGTTTATAATGTGAACTGCTCTCGGAACATTGGGAACTCTTAAGTTTGGAGTAGGTCTTTGTCAATGTAGTCGGTCCCCGTCTGTATCGGCTTCTTTTTTGAGAGAAATCTAGCTCAATTCTGCAGAAGCCTACAGTGGAGAGTATTAGAGAGGAAAAGGGTAGGACAGAAACCTGTTTATTCATTTATTTTTCCTTTCTTCCTTTTTTTTTTTTATATTTTTTTCTTTTTTTCTTTTTGGGTCACACCTGGCAATGCACAGGGGTTACTCCTGGATCATGCACCAGGAATTACTCCTGGCAGGTGCTCAGGGGACCATATGGGATGCTGGGAACCGAACCCGGGTGGGCCGCATGGAAGGCAAACGCCCTACCCGCTGTGCTATCGCTCCAGCCCCCTCTTCCTTTTTTTTTAAATGAATCACCGTGAGATACAGTTACAGACTTACAAACTTTTGTGCTTATGTTTTAGTCATACACTGATCGAGCACGTATCCCTCCACCAGTGCCCATTCTCCACCACCAATGATCCCAGTATCCCTCCCGCCACCCACCTCACCCCGCCTCTGTGGCAGGGCATTCCCTTTTGTTCTGTCTCCTCTTTGGGTATTACAGTTTGCAATACAGGTATTGGGTGGCCATCATTGTTTGGTCTATAGTCTACTTTCAGCCTGCATCTCCCAACCCAAGCAGGCCCTCCTAGAACCCTTTACTTGGTGATACCTTCTCTATCTGGGCTGCCTTTTCCCCCAGCATGAGAAGCCAGCTTCCAGACCATGGAGTAATCCTCCTGGTACTCATCTCTACTATTCTTGGGTGTTAGTCTCCCATTATGTTACTTTATATTCCACAGATGAGTGCAATCTTTCTATGTCAGTCCCTCTCTTTCTGACTCATTTCACTTAACATGAGACTCTCCATGTCCATCCACTTATATGCAAATTTCATGACTTCATCTTTTCCAATAGCTGCATAGTATTCCATTGAGTAGATGTACCAAAGTTTCTTTAACCAGTCATCTGTTCTCAGCACTAGGGGTTTTTTTCCAGATTTTGGCTATTGTAAACAGTGCTGCAATGAACATACAAGTGCAGATGTCATTTTTACTAGACTTTTTTGCCTCTCTGGGATATATTCCCAGAAGTGTATTGCTGGGTCAAATGGGAGCTCAACTTCTAATTTTTTTTTCCTTTTGGGTCACACAAGGCGACGCACAGGGGTTACTCCTGGCTCGTGCATTCAGGAATTACTCCTGGCGGTGCTCAGGGTACCCTATCGGATGCTGGGAATTGAACCCGGGTCGGCCGCGTGCAAGGCAAACACCCTCCCCGCTGTGCTATCACTCCAGCCCCTCAATTTCTAACTTTTTGAGAAGCGTCCATACTGTTTCGAAGCCTGTTTAGATGAGGCTCCACAAAAGCCAATGGAGCTAGATTCTTTCACAGCCCTCAGCCGTACAGGAGAACATTCTGAGGTTCCCATGTGATGGGCAAAATTCCGGTAGCTCCAAGCCCAGAGGAACCCTGCCTGAGTCTGGCAGGAACAAGAGTTCCTGTGTTCTCTCTTTCCTTTTCTCTCCAGTCCCAGGGAAAGACTTAACATGTGTGGGAATGTCATGATGTCAACTCTGGGTGTCGAGATCCATCACCTGTTTCCAGCAACGTGACCTTGCACAGAGTTTCTCTCAGTCTAGCGAGATGCTCTTTGGATTGCGCCCTCCTGCAGCTTCCCACCTACATGCCTGCTACATCTCGATAGCCCGGTGCACTATGGCCACCTCAAAGCATCTCATCTATGCTAAAAAGCTTCTCAGAGCATCTCATCTCATGCTAAAAAGCTACTTAGAGGGCTGGAGCAATAGCACAGCAGGTAGGGCATTTGCCTTGCATGCAGCCGACCTGGGTTCGATTCCCAGCATTCCATAGGGTCCCCTGAGCACCACCAGGACTAATTCCTGAGTGCAGAGCCAGGAATAACCCCTGGCATCGCCAGGTGTGACCCAAAAAGAAAAAAAAGCTACTCAGAGCATCTCATCTTATGCTAAAAAGCTTCTCACTCTGGGTACCACCTGCCCTGGGATTCAAAGCATCACCAACAATTCCCACATTACCCTCCTCTTCCATGGGGACCACCCAGTGGTTTTTTTTAATTCATTTTTATAAAGTTATTCATGAATTTATTACATTCAGGGCTGGAGTGATAGCACAGCGGTAGGGCGTTCGCCTTTCACTCAGCTGGCCCGTGTTCGATTCCTCTGCCCCTCTCGGAGAGCCCGGCAAGCTACCGAGAGTATCGAGCCCACTCGGCAGAGCCTGGCAAGCTACCCGTGCGTATTGGATATGCCAAAAACAGTAACAATAAGTCTCTCAATGAGAGATGTTACTGGTGCCCACTCGAACAAATTGATGAGAACGGGATGACGGTAATTTCACAGTGATTGCAACACCAATCCCAGCACCATTGTACCTTCCATTATTTCCAATTTCCCCCACCACCTCTCAAGCCTGTCCCGATAGCACACCCTGAATAATTTACTCTATATTGCTTGCTCTTAATTTGCTAAAAATGAGAAAAGAAAATATTGCCTTAGAAAAAAGTGTGTGAATAGTGTGGCGCCGTTAAGCCATGTTGAGAGAGAAGAGGTTACAAACATGTGACAGGTTAAGCCTTGTGTGTTTTGTGTGTTTCTATTTTCTTCATCAAGATTCCTTGCCTTCTACTTTACATCCACCTGGTGTTTCAACTTAGTATTGGGAAAATGACAACGCCAAATAATGGAAACCTTTGGGTTTGTTCTCTCTCTCTCTCTCTCTCTCTCTCTCTCTCTCTCTCTATCTATCTATCTATCTATCTATCTATCTACCTCCCTCTCTTCAGCCCCCTCTCCCTCCCTCTCTCCCTCTCTCTCTCAATCCTTTCCCTCTATCCCTCTCCCCTCCCTCTCTCTCCCTCCCTCTCTCTCCCTCTCTCCCTCCCCCTCTCTCTCCCTCTCTCTCCGTCCCTCTCTCTCCTTCCCTCTCTCTCCCTCTCCCTCCTCCTCTCTCCCACTCTCTCCGTCCCTCTCTCTCCCTCCCTCCCTCCCTCCTTTCCTCCCTCCCTCCCTCCCTCTCTCCCTCCCACTCTCTGGATCTCTGTCTCTCTCTCCCTCTCTGTCTCTTTCTTCCTTTCTGTCTCTCTCTCTCCTTCTCTGTCTCTCTCTCCCTCTCTGTCTCTCTTCCTCTCTGTCTCTGTCTATGTCTCTGTCTCTCTCTCCTCTCTCTCTCTCTTTCTATCCTCATCTGCCATTTCTATTCCTAAGCCACTTCCTCATCATGGGGCTTCAGTGGTGCCCAAGTCAAAGTCCTGCCCTCAGGAAGCTAATGGCGAAGTGTGAGAGACGAGCAATAAGCAGAGAAGGGAGCCGGGGTCTGTGCGAAGCTGAACAAGATTGAAAGAGGAAGAAAGTCTCGGGGCGGAGGGGATGTTGAGATAAACAGCTCGGTATAGAATGACGAGGGGGTGCTTCCCGGAGGTGTTTAATGGAGGTTCCAGCGTTATCAAGCCAAGGGACAAACCCAAGATACGCACAGAGAACAGAATCTGGTACTTCTCTAGGAGAATTCAGGCTGCCTGAGTTTATGGTGGATGATTCACTGGTCAGGCACGTATGTAGTGCAAGCTATGTGGAGAAGCTTGCACTTGTTAAATAAATTCTTGCCTTTTCAAAAGATTCCGAGTAGAAATTCTAAGCCTTTTCAGTGCAAAGGCATTCCCAAACACTTTTTTTTTTTATTACTTTTTGGGTCACACCGGGCCATGCACAGGAGTTACTCCTGGCTCTGCACTCAGGAATTACTCCTGGCAGTGTTCAGGGGGCCCTATGGGATGCTGGGATTCAAACTCGGGTCAAATGCCCTTCCAACCGTGCTATCGCTCCAGCCCCATTCCAAACCCTTTACAGCTTCCATCAAAATAGAAGCGTTTGATATGTCTAATTAAAAGTCATTTTCTGGGGCTGGAGCAATAGCACAGCCGGTAGGGCGTTTGCCTTGCACGCGGCCGACCCGGGTTTGATTCCCAGCATCCCATAGGGTCCCCTGAGCACCGCCAGGAGTAATTCTTGAGTGCAGAGCCAGGAGTAACCCCTGTGCATCGCCAGGTGTGACCCAAAAGCAAAAAAAAAAAAAAAAAGTCATTTTCTATTAAACTGGTCTCCTGAGAGACTTCCCAGTGTTAGCCCACCTCCGATTATTTGAAGAATAGAAACGTTATAAAATACTACTTCTGGACAGTGATCCAGATATTTACTTCAGAGAAGCTTTCCTGCCCAAACAAGCTGGCGTTACTTCCATGACCCGATCTAAGTCAGTACAAAATGCACCTTATGAAACATACGATTTTCTTGTGCTCTGGAGTCTTCTGATAAGAAACTAAAATTTTCATACTCTCTAGTCCCGTGATGATATTTGGAAAGTCGGGGTAGGAAATTGATCATAGTCATTTTTTCAAACCTTTGCCACAACAAAAATTTTAGTCTATTTCTGTTTCTGAGAAAAATGCACCTTGGCTATTAATTATTATTATCTAGTAGGCTTTGTGACAATTGAATCTCTCTGATAGATAACATCGCTATCACTATGATCCCATTACTCATTGATTTGCTTGAGCAGGCACCAGTAACATCTCCATTGTGAGACTTGTTGTTACTATTTTTGGCATATCGAATACGCCATGGGGAGCTTGCCAGACTCTTCTGTGCGGGCGGGCTGGTGGGATACTCTCGGTAGCTTGCTGGGCTCTCCGAGAGGGACAGAGGAGTAGAACTTGGGTCGGCCATGTGCAAGGTAAATGCCCTGCCCGCTATGCTATCAATAGATAGCATATAGCATGTAATTAGAGAACTTTCCACTCATTATTATTATTATTATTACTTTATTATTACTATTATTATTATTTTGCTCCTTGGGTCACACCCGGTAATGCACAGGGGTTACTCCTGGCTCTGCACTCAGGAATTACCCCTGGCGGTGCTCAGGGGACCCTACGGGATGCTGGGATTTGAACCCGGGTCAGCCGCATGCAAGGCAAACGCTCTCCCCACTGTGTTATTGCTCCAGCCCTCCACTGTTATTATTTTTAAACTGACAAATAACATATACTAGCTCCAGGCAAATACTATGGCAATTTAATATTTGTACATAAGTTACAGATATTAAATTAGCCTCTTATCAGATAAATGACTTGCAAATATTTTTGCCTGTTATCCTTCCTATCATGTCAAGTGAAGTAAACCGCAGGAAAAACAAAGGATGGCCTCACTTGTCTGGTGTAAAGAATAGCGGGATGAGGAAGAGCAGTGTATAGAAGGGGAATTGCCCACATCGTCCTGTAATATAGGGAAGAGAAGGACGGAGAAGGATGGAGACTGAGGGGGAGGACCGGCACCATAGGACAGCAGAGGGGAGGACGTTTGCTTTGCTAGCAGCTGATCCAGGTTTGATCCTCGGCATCCCATAGGGTCCCCCAAGCACCACCAGGAGTGATTGCTGAGTGCAGAGCCAGGGGTAACCCCTATGCATTGCTGGGTATGACCAAAAGAAAAGAAGAGATAGAAAGAAACAAAGAAAGAGGGAGCATGAGAAAGAAAGAAAGAAAGAAAGAAAGAAAGAAAGAAAGAAAGAAAGAAAGAAAGAAAGAAAGAAAGAAAGGAAGGAAGGAAGGAAGGAAGAGCAAAGAAAGAAGAAAAAGAAATGAGAAAAAATAAATAGAATGAGAAATAAAGAAAGAGGGAGAAAGAAATAAGGAGAGAAACAGAGGGAGAATGAGAAAGAAAGAAAGAAAGAAAGAAAGAAAGAAAGAAAGAAAGAAAGAAAGAAAGAAAGAAAGAAAGAAAGAAAGAAAGAAAGAAAGAAAGAAGGAAGGAAAGAAAGAAAGAAGAGAGAAAGAAGAGAGAATGGGGAAGGAAGAGGGAGAATGAGAAAGAAAGAAGAAAAAGAAAGAGAGAGATAAAGAAACAAAGAAACAAAGAGAAAAAAGAGAGAGAATGAGAAATAAAGAAAGAGGACGAGAAAGAAAGGAAGAGAGAGAAATAAAGAGAGAAAGAAACAAAGAAATGGAGAATGAGAAAGGAAGTAAGGAAGGAAGGAAGGAAGGAAGGAAGGAAGGAAGGAAGGAAGGAAGGAAGGAAGGAAGGAAGGAAGGAAGGAAGGAAGGAAGGAAGGAAGGAAGGAAAGAAAAAGAGAGAGCGAGAGAGCGAGAGAAAGAAATTGAGGGGGAAATATGCTGAAGGAAGTGATGGGGGACAGGAATCAAGGGCCTCGGATACTTCTGTGATGTCGAGAAGTGGTCCAGCTGTACAAACCATAAAACCAACAGCCCTGGAAACACGTGACCCAAACTACACAACCGAACCTAAAACTGCATCTTCCTGGTGGGCGGGCGGGGGTGTGTGGAGGAGGGGGACTGGAGCATCCTATTTCTAAAGCTCAGTGGCTTGGCAAATCACAATGCTTTAATAAAAAAAACAATTAAGTATGTTGTGTTTTCATTTTGTCTTTCATTTCCTCACTGCACAGAAACTTTGTCGGTTCGATGCAATTGTACTTGCGGATTTTCGCTTTGGTTGTCTTTGCTCTTTGGAGTCCTGTCCGAAGAGTCTTTGCCAAGACCTGGGTCCAGGAGCTTGTCCTCTGTGTTTCCTCCAGGGATGCTTAGCGTTTCAGGTCTGACTCTCAGAAAAAGTTCCGCCTTTCAAGCGAAGTTTTATATGCTTCGAAGGGGGTAGGGGGGGAGGGTATGGGGGTAACAGTGGTCTAATTTCTATGGTTTCAGGTCTTAAACTCACATAGTTCAGCCTCTTGAGCTAATTTTGTATGCTGTGAAAAGAAATACAAAGGGCTGGAGTGATAGCACGGCGGGTAGGGTGTTTGCCTTGCACATGGTCGACCTGGGTTCGATTCCTCCGTCCCTCTCAGAGAGCCTGGCAAGCTACCGAGAGTATCCCGCCCGCACGGCAGAGCCTGGCAAGCTCCCCGTGGCATATTCAATATGCCAAAAACAAGTCTCACAATGGAGACGCTCGAGCAAATCGATGAACAACGTTGACAACAGTGCGACAGTGCTACAGTGAAAAGAAAATAATGGTCTAATTTTATTCTTTTTTCATGTATCTAGCCAGTTTTTCTAGCGGTGTTTATTGATGGGACAACTGTCTCCCCGTGGTATGTTCTTGGCTCCCTTTTCACAAATTAATCCACCATATATAAGCCTGCGTTTATTTCTGGACTCTCTGTTCTGGTCTGTTGATCTTTGTGACTGTTTCCATGCCAATACCATACGGCTTTGATTACTGGAGCTTTGTAAATTAGTTGGAAGTCGAGGCCAAGGCTTCCAGCTTTGTCCTCTGGGCCACTCTGAAAGCAAGTCTCAAATCACATCAAGTGATTTGAGAAAACCCCCTGCATTTGGTCTCTGTGTTTGGTTGCAACTGGCCGTTTTTTACTAACTTGCTGAAAACCAAATCTCACGCTTGCCCTGGCTTTGAGGTGGCCTCAGGCTTTGGCATCTGCCTTGTGCTGCTGGTGGCTCTTGGGCGGCTACTCTGGGGTCTCATTTCCTGGACACCTTCGCCTTACCACCTTCTTAGCTCTGGCGGGCCCTGTAGAACCCTTCGCCCCGGAGAAGCAGAGCCCGTCAGTCTGCAGATTATAGGAGAGCACCAAGCACTTCAGGGGGAGTAACGTTATCCAGGGATAGTGTTACCCCCCGCCTTTTGTTTTTTTCTAATTGAATCACCATGAGCTACAGTTACAAGCTTTTCTGTTTGAGTTTCAGTCATGCAGTGATGGAACCCCCATCCCTCCACCAGTGCACATTCCCCACCACCAATGTCCCCTGTATCCCCCCTTTCCCACCCTCCCCCTGCCTCCATGGCAGACAATCTCCCCCAGACTCTCTCTCTACTTATGGGCATTATGGTTTGCAATCCAGATACTGAGAGACCATCACCTTTGGCCCTTTATCTACTCTCAGCACACATCTCCCATCCCGAGCATCCCTCCAACCATCCTTGACACAGTGATCCCTTCTCCTTCCCAGCTGCCTTCTTCCCCAGATTTGGAAACAACCCCCGAGTTCCCCTCCCCCCATTTTTTTGAAGGGAGATTTGAACAAGGAGCTTGCAGGATGTGAAGGGGAAATTGTCTACCACAGAGGCAGGGTGAGGACTAGGATGGGGGCTTCGGGGATCCTGGGGACATTGGTGGTGGAGAATGTTCCCTGGTGGAGGGATGGGTGTTCCATCATTGTATGGCTGAAGCTCAAACATGAAAGCTTTGTAACTGCATCTGACGGTGATTCGATTAAAAAAAAAAAAAGAACATTGATGTGTGGCTGATGAAAAGGCTCAGATAGAACAAAAAACAGGACCTGACAAACTCACTGTGCATTATGTGAATTCATTGGCATTTTTGCTTTACTTTTTGATCATGTGGGTTCGATACACTCAGTAGCTTGCCAGGCTCTCTGAGAGGGGCGGAGGAATCGAACACGGGTCGGCTGCATGCAAGGCAAACGCCCTACCGCTGTGCTATCGCGCCTGGCAAGCTACCCGTGGCATATTGGATATACCAAAAACAGTAACGATAAGTCTCACAATGAGAGACGTTACTGGTGCCCGCTCAAACAAATCGATGAGCAACGGGATGACAGTGACAGTGACAGTGACTTTTTGGCCAGTGAACCCACTTCTCAGTTGCTTTCAAATGAATTTCCCAGAGGGTAGATTCTCTTGGATTTTTTTCTTTCTCTTTCTCCCTCTGATGAGACATGCTGAATTTAAAGGAAAAAAAAAAATATTTGCAACATTCTCTTCTGGAAGCCCAGGCAGAAAATGGTCAGAATGTATGAAATGGAAAAACTGGACGGCCGAAGGATCTGAATTATTTTGTAGCCTTTTCGTAGCCGAACAGATTACCGAGTCATTCTGCCATGTCCCCTGGTCCCGTGCTGCTAGCTGGCATCCACTTGTAGCCCGCCTCTTCATGAAAGGCAGATAGAGATAAAAATAGAAATTAAAAAGTAGGAATGGAAAAATAGAAATAAAAGTTCTAGGTCCCGCAAGCAATTCCCTCCGACTCTGAGCATCTAAAATAAAATTGGAGAGCATCTTGACAGCCATTCCCAACTTAGCCTCTGCCCCCCACTTTTTAGGGACCTCTTCTACAAAGCTGGACACCCGTGGGAGGGTCAGGCCAGCTGCTCGAGTTGATGCCAAAGCCCCGACTGGTCCCCTGCTCCGGGTACACGAGGGTCTTACTCAATCTGGGCCAAACAGTTGGATCAGCTCAAGAGAGATTCGGCTTTGGTCTGGTTTTTTGTCCGTTCGGGGCTCCACCCAGCAGTGCTCAGGGCTGACTCCTGGCTCTGTGCTCAGGAATCACTCTTGGTGGCAGGAATCGAACCTGGGTTGGCTGCGGGCAGTAGCTCTCTGGACACAAGGTAGAGAAAATGTTGGTATTTAAGGCAGCATGTGCATGCATGTGTGTGTGTGTGTGTGTGTGTGTGTGAGAGAGAGAGAGAGAGAGAGAGAGAGAGAGAGAGAGAGATGGAGCCCCTCTGCCCCCCCCCCCACACACACCACATCCTGACCCGGCGTTTGCCGAGTCACACACATCAAAGCAGGAATCTGCTTCCCGACCGGTTCTCATGGTTCCTGCTCTCTGGCGTCTTATTCCAGGATGATTCAGACCCTGTGGCTGAACCGAGCAGGAAAAACAAGGACACAGGGTACCGGTGACTCAAGCCGGTCACACAAGCTGGTGTTTCTCCGGAGACGACACGAGTCCCTCCTTTCGAGACATTGTGTGTGTGGGGCGGGGGGCCAAGGCAGGGAAGGAAGCCACAGGGAGGAGGGGAGGCCGCTTGGGACCCCTGAACACTGCATTTCTTCGGAGGCCGTTTCACATGACTTTCTCTGCAGGGTTCTGGATATGGGAACTGCAACGGGGAAGGGGACCCGTGACCCCCCTCCCCTCCCCTTCCTTCCTTCCAAAAGGCAGTTCCACAGGCTCGTGCAAGAAGGCCTTCCCAATTTCAGAAAGACCCCAACCCCATTTCGCATCAGCAGTGAAGGCTTATGTGGCGTGACTATAACCTCAGAGAAAGAGATGCCTGCCCGGGTTTCCAGAAAGCTCTGCCCGTATTTGTTTTTCAGAATTGGGTCTGATGAAAAAATAGTGCTGATGGAAATTTGGGTTGTTTCCAGTTTTTTTTTTTTGAGGGGGGGTTATTATAAATAAAAACGGCTCTAAACATTTGAGTACAAATTTTGGGATGGACTTGTTTTCATTTCTCTGTGAGTAAAAACAAAAAAAAGTAGTATTGGTGGAGTATCTGGTTAGCCGTGTCTATATTTAACCACCTCAGTTAGTCACTTGGTGAAAGCACAGAAGTGATTTTGCAACTTTTTATTTCCTACCAATAATATGTTACTGGCTCCATATTCTCACTAATATTGGGTCATTTTTAAAAAATATTCTTTTATTATTTAAGTGGGCATCTATTGGTATCTTAGGGTCGTTTTATTTGCACTATTTTAATGACTAATAATCTTGAGCATCTTTTCCCATGCCTAATTCTCATCTACATAGCTAATCTGGTGGAATGTCTATTGAAATAGTTTTGCTGTCTTTGGTTTGTGTTTGTATTTTTAGAGCTTGAAATGTAGACGTCCTTGGTGTATTTTGCATAGGTTCTTCGACAGCTCCATCTTTTAGTGACACTTCTTCCTCATCTGCAGCTTGCATTTTGATTTTCTTAGTATCATATCTTAAGGAGCGTCATTTCTAAATATTGATGGATTCCAAAACATTCTTTTTTTTTGAGTCACCATGAGATACAGTTACAATGCTTTTATGTTTGAGTTTCAGTCATACAATGATCCAACACCCATCCCTCCACCAGTGCATTTTCCACCACCAATGTCCCCACTATCCCCCCATCCCACCCCTCCCCCTGCCTCGATGGCAGGCAACTTCCCCCATACTCTCTCTCTACTTTGGGGCATTATGATTTGCAATCCAGATACAGAGAGGCCATCACGTTTGGTCCTTTATCTACTCTCAGCACACATCTCCCATCCCAAACGATCCCTCCAACCATCATTGACTTAGTGACCCCTTCTCTATCCCAGCTGCCTTCTCCCCCAGCTCATGAGGCAGGCTGCCAACCATGGAACAATCTTCCTGGCCCTGTCTTTACTTTCCTTGGGTGTTAGCAAGACATTCTTCTTTTTAAAAAAATCTTTGTAGGTTTGGGAAAGAGCTCACTTTACCACAAAGGCACAAATTTGCTTCTCTTATGTCCTTCAAGTTGAGTGTAGTTTTAGCACTTACATTTAGTTCTGTCATCATTTGCAATCAATTTCCCTATGCTTAGAAGTAAGATACAAGCGTCTTCTATTTCGCTATGGCTCTCCCAAGTTGCCCTGTTCTTTCTCCAGAGCCCGGTGGAGTTTCTGATCGAATACGTGTGAATGTACGTGCTTGAGTAATGCTATTTCTGCTCATGAAATATCGACACCATTTTATAACATTACGCCCCATTTACTGACTTGGAACCCCTCACCCACCCCAGGCCTTTGTCGCTATAAATAAGTTCCTTCCATGTGTGGGTGTGTTTTTTTTTTCAAAGTTGAAGTTGTCATCTTATATGTCCACAGGCCATTTGACACGTTCGAAGGTTGTCAGCTGATTTTTTTTAAATTTGTTTTTTTAAGTATAAAAATGTTGACCCTTTCTCTGACGGTGAATCAATTAGCTGTTCTGGCAGTGCTGAAACCGTTGAGACCCTGGGCTGAGAAATGAAAAACTTAAGAGTTTCGTTTGACGGGCGCCTGGAAGAGAAGGCCGTAGGCTGTGGGTGTGAACGCCACAGGCAGCCGGGAGAAAGGCAAGAGACACAGCAGGTCCGTCTGAGGTTCAGGAAAGGCCACAGATTATTCAACCCTACGTGGCAGGGGAAAAATCCACAGTGGTGGAAAGTGACCTGCAATTTTGCTGGCCTGAGGTTGTTTTTTTCTTTTTAACTAATTAATTGATTAATTGATGTTTCTTTTGGGGTCACACCCGGCGATGCTCAGGGGTTCCTCCTGGCTCTGCACTCAGGAATTACTCCTGGTGGTGCTCGGGGGACCCTATGGGATGCTGGGGATCAAACCCAGGTCTGTTGCATGCAAGGCAAACACCATACCCACTATACTAGTGCTCCGGTCCCTAAATTTATTTTTGAATCACCGTGAGAGCAGTTACAAAGCTTTTGTGTTTGAGTCTCGGCCACACAATGATCAAACACCCATCCCTTCATCAGTGCACATTTTCCACCACCCAAAACCCCAGTATACCGCCCCCCTTCCACCCCCTACCCCTACCTTTAGCACTGCACTGTCGTCCCGTTGTTCATCGATTTGCTCGAGCGGGCGCCAGTCACGTCTCCATGGTGAGACTTGTTGTGACTGTGTTTGGCATCTTGAATACACCACGGGGAGCTTGCCAGGCTCTGCCATGTGGGCGGGATACTCTCGGTAGCTTGCCGGGCTCTCCAAGAGGGATGGAGGAATCGAACCCAGGTTGGCCGTGTGCAAGGCAAATGCCCTACCCGTTGTGCTATCGCTCCAGTCCTGTGTGCTAGATAATTTCCACATTACTCTCTCTCTAC
>NC_073313.1:161624932-161662856 GCF_027595985.1 Sorex araneus
CGGGCACGGACGCTCCGCAAAGGGCTTTGGAATTTGTTTGGAGCAATTTGGCGGAGACGCCGCGCCAGCTGAGCGTGTCTCGCAAGCTATCCTGAGACGCCTCTTTCTTTCCCTCTGGGGTCATCTGCGCTGGGGACAGGGACCGGGTCCCTTGTTTCCTTGCTGTGCCCCAGGAGCCCTCGCTCACCCGCCCAAGGTCCCCGGCGGCCCGGCCGTCCATGGGCACGTGGTCAGCCAAGCAGGCTTGGGGCTCGGCGGAGGCCTGGTTTGGAGTCTGCGGTCGAGGCCCAGCTTTCCTCCGTATTCCCGATGGCCCTGGGTCCACAGCGCGTGTCTGCTCACGGGTGTTTCCACAGGGTTCCGTGCAGCCAGCTCCCGCCTGCTCAGATTCACTCTCTAAACCCTTAAGAACTGGATACAGAAGTGGAGGGGGAGGGAGGGGGGAGGGAGGGGGAGGGGGGAGGGGGGAGAGGGAGAGAGAGAGAGAAGGAGGAAGAGGAGGAGGAAGAGGAGGGGAGGAAGGGGAGGAGGAGGAGGAGGAAGAAGAAGAGGAGGAGGAGGAGGAGGAGGAGGAGGAGGAGGAGGAGAAGAAGAAGAAGAAGAAGAAGAAGAAGAAGAAGAAGAAGAAGAAGAAGAAGAAGAAGAAGAAGAAGAAGAAGAAGAAGAAGAAGAAGAAGAAGAAGAAGGAAAGAAGAAGAAGAGGAGGAGGAGGGAGAGGAAGAGGAGGAAGAAGAGTAGTGGAGAAGATGAAGGAAGAATAAAGGAAGAAAGATAATAATAATAGCACTGTAGCATTGTCGTCCCATTGTTCATCAGTTTGCTCGAGCGGGCACCAGTCACGTCTCCATGGTGAGACTTGTTGTGACTGTTTTTGGCATATCGAATACGTCACAGGGAACTTGCCAGGCTCTGCATGCAGGTGGGATCCTCTCGGTAGCTTGCCGGGCTCTCCGAGAGGGACGGAGGAATCAAACCCGGGTCAGCCGCATGCAAGGCAAACACCCTACCTGCTCTGCTATTGCTCCAGCTCAATAATAATAATGATTAAGGGCCCACTAGGAAAGTTGCAGACTGGAGATATTCTAGAACACAATCCCTAGAAGAAGGACCACTGCTAGAATGTGAGCCCTGGAAGGTTCCAGAATAGGAGGCACTGCATTCTCAAGCAAACGTGCTCTTGTGTCCTTTTCTTCTCCAGAAGCATTGACCGGAAGGATGTTATATACGTCACAGATATCAGACCCCCAATGGGGACTAAGCATTTCTCTGTTTTGTTCTCATCATCGCTTTCTGTAGCAGGCGCTGTAATTCATGACTTAGATCCAGACTTTTTCTATGCATTGCCTCTTTGAAACGGAACGGAATGACCCACCAGTAAAACAATATCATGGTTTTGTCCAAGGGACGGTGGGGATCTGCTTTGAATAGGCGGGTGACTGGCCACCACCTTTTGTGGCCCTGCCACGCCGTGACCTGGTGTCCGAGCAGGCTCCCACACTAGGGGTCAGCTGCCAGGGCAGGCTGACCGGTGCCTGGCCTAGGATGGCCTCCATGTCTTCTCTAAGTTCCTCTCTGCTTGTCCTTCCTTTGCTTTTGTTTGTTTGTTTGTTTTAATGTAGGAGTACTGCTATTTATTCAGCCATTGATTAAGCTGATTGAATCTTTTGCTTTAAAAAAAAAAGAAATTCTTGGCTTTTTGCCTAATTTGAACCTCATGCTGGTAAGATGTCTTGCATCCATCCTCTCCCCTTCTTAAATCGAAACCCCCTTTCAAAGTGTCTAAAAAAAAGTACGTGAAAGTAGCTTCTGAGGATGGCGACCCCCGCCCCCGCCACCTCAACCCAACTTTGCCGAGTGGTCGTGATAGAGTTGTGTGTTCTGCCAGGTGGGTTATCCCTTAACCCACCCCACGGAAGCTAGAGAAGGAAGTTCTCCTTGGAGAAAGTTCCCACCCTAGCCCGACACACAGGAATGCTAGTTGGATCAGGAGATTTTTGAGAAGGGGACCATTTTCAGAATGCATCCTAGGGTCCTCACCCTGCCAAGAAGCTCGTTGATATTTTCTCTGGAGGTTTTCTGGGCTGACATCTGCACTGTTGTCTCAAACATCGCAGGCAGAATCGGGAATGAATATTGAACGTTAGTGCTTTTAAGAATTGGTGGGTTGGTGGGGCTGGAGCGATAGCACAGCGTTTGCCTTGCACGCGGCTGACCCGAGTTCAATCTCTGGCATCCCATAGGGTCCCCCGAGCACCGCCAGAAGTAATTCCTGAGTGCAAAGCCAGGAGTAACCCCTGAGCATCGCTGGGTGTGACCCAAAAAGAAAAAAAAAATTGGTGGATTTGTGGGGCTGGAAGGATAGCACAGCGGGAAGGGCTTTTGCCTTGCATGCGGCCGACCCGAGTTCAATCCCTGGCATCCCATAGGGTCCCCTGAGCACCGCCAGGGGTAATTCTTGAGTGCAGAGCCAGGAGGAACCCTTGTGCATTGCTGGGTATGACCCAAAAAGCCTCCCCCTGCAAAAAACAAAAGAATTAGTGAGCTTGGGGCCAGAGCAATAGCACAGCGGGGAGGGTATTTGTTTTGCATGTGGCTGATCCAGGTTCCATCCACGGCATCTCATAGGGTCCCCCAAGCACCACCAGGAGTGATTTCAGTGCAGAGCCAAGAGTCAGCCCTGAGCATCGCCGGGTGTGGCCCAAAAAGAAAAAAAAAAAGAATTAGTAGATTTTTTTTTCCCTTCCTCTTTCCCTTCCCTTGGTTGATGCTCTTAGTCACACATCATTGCTTCATGGTCCTGGAACCTTAGTTTGTGGTGTGCTGGGGGGACGGGGAATGTGCATGGGGGTCTCTTTCTCCCTAAGACAAGCGGGGAAGGAAACGATTCTTGATGGAGGGTGGAGGGGTTGAGAGGAAAGAAACTTCCGGGGGAAAATATACGACTCTGGGGCTGGAGCGATAGCACAGCGGGGAGGGCGTTTGCCTTGCACGCAGCCGACCCGAGTTCGATCCCCGGCATCCCATATGGTCCCCTGAGCACCGCCAGGAGTAATTCCTGAGTGCAGAGCCAGGAGTAACCCCTGTGCATCGCCAAGTATGACCCTAAAAGCAAAAAAAAAAAAAATACGACTCTGCCCATATTTTGTATGGGCAGTTGTGAGTCAGTGTTTTGTCCATGTTGATTTGCAAAAAAAAGAGAGAGAGCAGCGGAAAGTTCTCTTGCAGGGGTGAAAAGTTCTGTTTCTGCCAGGCAGTGGGGCGCTGAGAAGCGTTGATGAACCTGCAGTGGATTAGAGACCCGGGAGCAAGGATGAGCTGCCTGTCAGCTGCTGAAGACACGAGGCCAAGGGTTTGACAGATCTGGGTTCCGACCCAGCCTTCAGCAACTGGTTATCTGCGTTCCCGCTGATAGTTCTCCCCTCTCTGTTCTCACTTCTGCATGAGACGTTCAGGGTCACAATGCCTCCCACGTTGACATCTCGGCTGCATTTTGAAATGAAGGAGGAGGCAAGGATGAATCAATCTCGGAGAAGCGTGAGTGAAAGCCCTGGAACGGATTGCCCTTCTTTGTCTAAGCCAACGCCCTGGAGCTGCTGTGTGCCTTTGTATTTTTCTCTTCTGGCCAGATTTTTGTGGCTGCCTCAGCAGTTTTAACCCCACGTCTCTCTCCCATTGCCAAAAGAGAATTTTCCATCCCTGCCCTCTGAGCCACACCCTGCTTTAATCAGGCACCAGATTTCAACACCATTCCCGAAGGCCCGCCACCCACTACAGATTTTCCGTGTCAGTTTTTCGGTTTCTTTACCCCCCCCCCCCCGTGCCTGCGAAAAGCTATTAGCCAGAGAGACATGTAGCTCTTCTAATTAGGAGATGGCCCTGTGGTGGTTTTGTTGTTGTCATCTAGAAACGGGGGGGGGGGGGGGAATGGGATTCAGAACTCAATATAATGCTCAAGTGGTTTGTGCAAGAAAGCGAGAGTTTATGCCTTATAAGGACATTTCTCAAAGGGCTGCAAAAATCCAGCGACTTCAGCATCACCTGATACTACTTCCATGTAAACCCCCTTCTGTCTTTCTGCCCACTTACCTGTCCTTCTGTCTGCGACACACATCCATCTTTTTTTAAAAAATTTATTTATGGGCTGGAGTGATAGTACAGTGGGTAGGGCGTTTGCCTTGCACGCAGTCGACCCAGGTTCGATTCCCAGCATCCCATATGGTCTCCCGAGCACCACCAGGAGTGATTCCTGAGTGCAGAGCCAGGAGTCAGCCCTGAGCATTGCCGGGTGTGACCCAGAAAGAAAAAAAAAATTATTTTATTGAATCACCATGTGGAAAGTTACAAAGTTCTCAGGCTTATGTCTCAGTTATATAACACTCAAACACCCATCCCTTCACCAGTGCCCATATTCCACCACCCAAAGCCCCAGTATACCTCCCACCCCCCCACTCCCCACCCCCGCCTGCGTAGCTGATAAATTTCACTTCATTTTCTCTTAACCTTGATTACATTCCATATTTCAACACAAAGCTCACTATTGTTGTTGGTGTTTCCCCCCAAAAAACAGCCCTTCTGACAAGGAAGCATTTGATAATTAGTTTTCCATTGCTGAGAATGAAGAGATATGAATGAAGAGATATGAAGAGATATGAAGGTTTAGGATCTCTGTATTTTAGTATTTTAGTAATTAAGTCCAGGGAGATTTATGTTAGAAATTGCATCATTTCCCTTCCTGGGGCAGCATGGGGCTATGGCTTAGTTCACAGTCTAGAGACATTGCTGCAAGCAGTTGCTGGTACCAAAAGTTGTCTAGCTGGCCTACTAGACTACTTTTGGTCGTGGTCAAACAGCAGCAGAGCGGCTGCACAAACGAACACACATCCATCTTACGACACAGAGTTACCAGGTTTGGAAAAATGTAGCTGCAAACTTAATTGACGTTTTCTGTTTTTTTCCAGTTGGCTTGTGGAATGTAGCCACACCCGGTTTATAATGTGAACTGCTCTCGGAACATTGGGAACTCTTAAGTTTGGAGTAGGTCTTTGTCAATGTAGTCGGTCCCCGTCTGTATCGGCTTCTTTTTTGAGAGAAATCTAGCTCAATTCTGCAGAAGCCTACAGTGGAGAGTATTAGAGAGGAAAAGGGTAGGACAGAAACCTGTTTATTCATTTATTTTTCCTTTCTTCCTTTTTTTTTTTTATATTTTTTTCTTTTTTTCTTTTTGGGTCACACCTGGCAATGCACAGGGGTTACTCCTGGATCATGCACCAGGAATTACTCCTGGCAGGTGCTCAGGGGACCATATGGGATGCTGGGAACCGAACCCGGGTGGGCCGCATGGAAGGCAAACGCCCTACCCGCTGTGCTATCGCTCCAGCCCCCTCTTCCTTTTTTTTTAAATGAATCACCGTGAGATACAGTTACAGACTTACAAACTTTTGTGCTTATGTTTTAGTCATACACTGATCGAGCACGTATCCCTCCACCAGTGCCCATTCTCCACCACCAATGATCCCAGTATCCCTCCCGCCACCCACCTCACCCCGCCTCTGTGGCAGGGCATTCCCTTTTGTTCTGTCTCCTCTTTGGGTATTACAGTTTGCAATACAGGTATTGGGTGGCCATCATTGTTTGGTCTATAGTCTACTTTCAGCCTGCATCTCCCAACCCAAGCAGGCCCTCCTAGAACCCTTTACTTGGTGATACCTTCTCTATCTGGGCTGCCTTTTCCCCCAGCATGAGAAGCCAGCTTCCAGACCATGGAGTAATCCTCCTGGTACTCATCTCTACTATTCTTGGGTGTTAGTCTCCCATTATGTTACTTTATATTCCACAGATGAGTGCAATCTTTCTATGTCAGTCCCTCTCTTTCTGACTCATTTCACTTAACATGAGACTCTCCATGTCCATCCACTTATATGCAAATTTCATGACTTCATCTTTTCCAATAGCTGCATAGTATTCCATTGAGTAGATGTACCAAAGTTTCTTTAACCAGTCATCTGTTCTCAGCACTAGGGGTTTTTTTCCAGATTTTGGCTATTGTAAACAGTGCTGCAATGAACATACAAGTGCAGATGTCATTTTTACTAGACTTTTTTGCCTCTCTGGGATATATTCCCAGAAGTGTATTGCTGGGTCAAATGGGAGCTCAACTTCTAATTTTTTTTTCCTTTTGGGTCACACAAGGCGACGCACAGGGGTTACTCCTGGCTCGTGCATTCAGGAATTACTCCTGGCGGTGCTCAGGGTACCCTATCGGATGCTGGGAATTGAACCCGGGTCGGCCGCGTGCAAGGCAAACACCCTCCCCGCTGTGCTATCACTCCAGCCCCTCAATTTCTAACTTTTTGAGAAGCGTCCATACTGTTTCGAAGCCTGTTTAGATGAGGCTCCACAAAAGCCAATGGAGCTAGATTCTTTCACAGCCCTCAGCCGTACAGGAGAACATTCTGAGGTTCCCATGTGATGGGCAAAATTCCGGTAGCTCCAAGCCCAGAGGAACCCTGCCTGAGTCTGGCAGGAACAAGAGTTCCTGTGTTCTCTCTTTCCTTTTCTCTCCAGTCCCAGGGAAAGACTTAACATGTGTGGGAATGTCATGATGTCAACTCTGGGTGTCGAGATCCATCACCTGTTTCCAGCAACGTGACCTTGCACAGAGTTTCTCTCAGTCTAGCGAGATGCTCTTTGGATTGCGCCCTCCTGCAGCTTCCCACCTACATGCCTGCTACATCTCGATAGCCCGGTGCACTATGGCCACCTCAAAGCATCTCATCTATGCTAAAAAGCTTCTCAGAGCATCTCATCTCATGCTAAAAAGCTACTTAGAGGGCTGGAGCAATAGCACAGCAGGTAGGGCATTTGCCTTGCATGCAGCCGACCTGGGTTCGATTCCCAGCATTCCATAGGGTCCCCTGAGCACCACCAGGACTAATTCCTGAGTGCAGAGCCAGGAATAACCCCTGGCATCGCCAGGTGTGACCCAAAAAGAAAAAAAAGCTACTCAGAGCATCTCATCTTATGCTAAAAAGCTTCTCACTCTGGGTACCACCTGCCCTGGGATTCAAAGCATCACCAACAATTCCCACATTACCCTCCTCTTCCATGGGGACCACCCAGTGGTTTTTTTTAATTCATTTTTATAAAGTTATTCATGAATTTATTACATTCAGGGCTGGAGTGATAGCACAGCGGTAGGGCGTTTGCCTTTCACTCAGCTGGCCCGTGTTCGATTCCTCTGCCCCTCTCGGAGAGCCCGGCAAGCTACCGAGAGTATCGAGCCCACTCGGCAGAGCCTGGCAAGCTACCCGTGCGTATTGGATATGCCAAAAACAGTAACAATAAGTCTCTCAATGAGAGATGTTACTGGTGCCCACTCGAACAAATTGATGAGAACGGGATGACGGTAATTTCACAGTGATTGCAACACCAATCC
The DNA here is from genome assembly GCF_027595985.1 of Sorex araneus. NCBI lineage: Eukaryota > Metazoa > Chordata > Mammalia > Eulipotyphla > Soricidae > Sorex > Sorex araneus. The sequence goes on from NC_073313.1 coordinate 161,632,368, forward strand.
CAGCACCATTGTACCTTCCATTATTTCCAATTTCCCCCACCACCTCTCAAGCCTGTCCCGATAGCACACCCTGAATAATTTACTCTATATTGCTTGCTCTTAATTTGCTAAAAATGAGAAAAGAAAATATTGCCTTAGAAAAAAGTGTGTGAATAGTGTGGCGCCGTTAAGCCATGTTGAGAGAGAAGAGGTTACAAACATGTGACAGGTTAAGCCTTGTGTGTTTTGTGTGTTTCTATTTTCTTCATCAAGATTCCTTGCCTTCTACTTTACATCCACCTGGTGTTTCAACTTAGTATTGGGAAAATGACAACGCCAAATAATGGAAACCTTTGGGTTTGTTCTCTCTCTCTCTCTCTCTCTCTCTCTCTCTCTCTATCTATCTATCTATCTATCTATCTATCTATCTACCTCCCTCTCTTCAGCCCCCTCTCCCTCCCTCTCTCCCTCTCTCTCTCAATCCTTTCCCTCTATCCCTCTCCCCTCCCTCTCTCTCCCTCCCTCTCTCTCCCTCTCTCCCTCCCCCTCTCTCTCCCTCTCTCTCCGTCCCTCTCTCTCCTTCCCTCTCTCTCCCTCTCCCTCCTCCTCTCTCCCACTCTCTCCGTCCCTCTCTCTCCCTCCCTCCCTCCCTCCTTTCCTCCCTCCCTCCCTCCCTCTCTCCCTCCCACTCTCTGGATCTCTGTCTCTCTCTCCCTCTCTGTCTCTTTCTTCCTTTCTGTCTCTCTCTCTCCTTCTCTGTCTCTCTCTCCCTCTCTGTCTCTCTTCCTCTCTGTCTCTGTCTATGTCTCTGTCTCTCTCTCCTCTCTCTCTCTCTTTCTATCCTCATCTGCCATTTCTATTCCTAAGCCACTTCCTCATCATGGGGCTTCAGTGGTGCCCAAGTCAAAGTCCTGCCCTCAGGAAGCTAATGGCGAAGTGTGAGAGACGAGCAATAAGCAGAGAAGGGAGCCGGGGTCTGTGCGAAGCTGAACAAGATTGAAAGAGGAAGAAAGTCTCGGGGCGGAGGGGATGTTGAGATAAACAGCTCGGTATAGAATGACGAGGGGGTGCTTCCCGGAGGTGTTTAATGGAGGTTCCAGCGTTATCAAGCCAAGGGACAAACCCAAGATACGCACAGAGAACAGAATCTGGTACTTCTCTAGGAGAATTCAGGCTGCCTGAGTTTATGGTGGATGATTCACTGGTCAGGCACGTATGTAGTGCAAGCTATGTGGAGAAGCTTGCACTTGTTAAATAAATTCTTGCCTTTTCAAAAGATTCCGAGTAGAAATTCTAAGCCTTTTCAGTGCAAAGGCATTCCCAAACACTTTTTTTTTTTATTACTTTTTGGGTCACACCGGGCCATGCACAGGAGTTACTCCTGGCTCTGCACTCAGGAATTACTCCTGGCAGTGTTCAGGGGGCCCTATGGGATGCTGGGATTCAAACTCGGGTCAAATGCCCTTCCAACCGTGCTATCGCTCCAGCCCCATTCCAAACCCTTTACAGCTTCCATCAAAATAGAAGCGTTTGATATGTCTAATTAAAAGTCATTTTCTGGGGCTGGAGCAATAGCACAGCCGGTAGGGCGTTTGCCTTGCACGCGGCCGACCCGGGTTTGATTCCCAGCATCCCATAGGGTCCCCTGAGCACCGCCAGGAGTAATTCTTGAGTGCAGAGCCAGGAGTAACCCCTGTGCATCGCCAGGTGTGACCCAAAAGCAAAAAAAAAAAAAAAAAGTCATTTTCTATTAAACTGGTCTCCTGAGAGACTTCCCAGTGTTAGCCCACCTCCGATTATTTGAAGAATAGAAACGTTATAAAATACTACTTCTGGACAGTGATCCAGATATTTACTTCAGAGAAGCTTTCCTGCCCAAACAAGCTGGCGTTACTTCCATGACCCGATCTAAGTCAGTACAAAATGCACCTTATGAAACATACGATTTTCTTGTGCTCTGGAGTCTTCTGATAAGAAACTAAAATTTTCATACTCTCTAGTCCCGTGATGATATTTGGAAAGTCGGGGTAGGAAATTGATCATAGTCATTTTTTCAAACCTTTGCCACAACAAAAATTTTAGTCTATTTCTGTTTCTGAGAAAAATGCACCTTGGCTATTAATTATTATTATCTAGTAGGCTTTGTGACAATTGAATCTCTCTGATAGATAACATCGCTATCACTATGATCCCATTACTCATTGATTTGCTTGAGCAGGCACCAGTAACATCTCCATTGTGAGACTTGTTGTTACTATTTTTGGCATATCGAATACGCCATGGGGAGCTTGCCAGACTCTTCTGTGCGGGCGGGCTGGTGGGATACTCTCGGTAGCTTGCTGGGCTCTCCGAGAGGGACAGAGGAGTAGAACTTGGGTCGGCCATGTGCAAGGTAAATGCCCTGCCCGCTATGCTATCAATAGATAGCATATAGCATGTAATTAGAGAACTTTCCACTCATTATTATTATTATTATTACTTTATTATTACTATTATTATTATTTTGCTCCTTGGGTCACACCCGGTAATGCACAGGGGTTACTCCTGGCTCTGCACTCAGGAATTACCCCTGGCGGTGCTCAGGGGACCCTACGGGATGCTGGGATTTGAACCCGGGTCAGCCGCATGCAAGGCAAACGCTCTCCCCACTGTGTTATTGCTCCAGCCCTCCACTGTTATTATTTTTAAACTGACAAATAACATATACTAGCTCCAGGCAAATACTATGGCAATTTAATATTTGTACATAAGTTACAGATATTAAATTAGCCTCTTATCAGATAAATGACTTGCAAATATTTTTGCCTGTTATCCTTCCTATCATGTCAAGTGAAGTAAACCGCAGGAAAAACAAAGGATGGCCTCACTTGTCTGGTGTAAAGAATAGCGGGATGAGGAAGAGCAGTGTATAGAAGGGGAATTGCCCACATCGTCCTGTAATATAGGGAAGAGAAGGACGGAGAAGGATGGAGACTGAGGGGGAGGACCGGCACCATAGGACAGCAGAGGGGAGGACGTTTGCTTTGCTAGCAGCTGATCCAGGTTTGATCCTCGGCATCCCATAGGGTCCCCCAAGCACCACCAGGAGTGATTGCTGAGTGCAGAGCCAGGGGTAACCCCTATGCATTGCTGGGTATGACCAAAAGAAAAGAAGAGATAGAAAGAAACAAAGAAAGAGGGAGCATGAGAAAGAAAGAAAGAAAGAAAGAAAGAAAGAAAGAAAGAAAGAAAGAAAGAAAGAAAGAAAGAAAGAAAGAAAGAAAGAAAGAAAGGAAGGAAGGAAGGAAGGAAGAGCAAAGAAAGAAGAAAAAGAAATGAGAAAAAATAAATAGAATGAGAAATAAAGAAAGAGGGAGAAAGAAATAAGGAGAGAAACAGAGGGAGAATGAGAAAGAAAGAAAGAAAGAAAGAAAGAAAGAAAGAAAGAAAGAAAGAAAGAAAGAAAGAAAGAAAGAAAGAAAGAAAGAAGGAAGGAAAGAAAGAAAGAAGAGAGAAAGAAGAGAGAATGGGGAAGGAAGAGGGAGAATGAGAAAGAAAGAAGAAAAAGAAAGAGAGAGATAAAGAAACAAAGAAACAAAGAGAAAAAAGAGAGAGAATGAGAAATAAAGAAAGAGGACGAGAAAGAAAGGAAGAGAGAGAAATAAAGAGAGAAAGAAACAAAGAAATGGAGAATGAGAAAGGAAGTAAGGAAGGAAGGAAGGAAGGAAGGAAGGAAGGAAGGAAGGAAGGAAGGAAGGAAGGAAGGAAGGAAGGAAGGAAGGAAGGAAGGAAGGAAAGAAAAAGAGAGAGCGAGAGAGCGAGAGAAAGAAATTGAGGGGGAAATATGCTGAAGGAAGTGATGGGGGACAGGAATCAAGGGCCTCGGATACTTCTGTGATGTCGAGAAGTGGTCCAGCTGTACAAACCATAAAACCAACAGCCCTGGAAACACGTGACCCAAACTACACAACCGAACCTAAAACTGCATCTTCCTGGTGGGCGGGCGGGGGTGTGTGGAGGAGGGGGACTGGAGCATCCTATTTCTAAAGCTCAGTGGCTTGGCAAATCACAATGCTTTAATAAAAAAAACAATTAAGTATGTTGTGTTTTCATTTTGTCTTTCATTTCCTCACTGCACAGAAACTTTGTCGGTTCGATGCAATTGTACTTGCGGATTTTCGCTTTGGTTGTCTTTGCTCTTTGGAGTCCTGTCCGAAGAGTCTTTGCCAAGACCCGGGTCCAGGAGCTTGTCCTCTGTGTTTCCTCCAGGGATGCTTAGCGTTTCAGGTCTGACTCTCAGAAAAAGTTCCGCCTTTCAAGCGAAGTTTTATATGCTTCGAAGGGGGTAGGGGGGGAGGGTATGGGGGTAACAGTGGTCTAATTTCTATGGTTTCAGGTCTTAAACTCACATAGTTCAGCCTCTTGAGCTAATTTTGTATGCTGTGAAAAGAAATACAAAGGGCTGGAGTGATAGCACGGCGGGTAGGGTGTTTGCCTTGCACATGGTCGACCTGGGTTCGATTCCTCCGTCCCTCTCAGAGAGCCTGGCAAGCTACCGAGAGTATCCCGCCCGCACGGCAGAGCCTGGCAAGCTCCCCGTGGCATATTCAATATGCCAAAAACAAGTCTCACAATGGAGACGCTCGAGCAAATCGATGAACAACGTTGACAACAGTGCGACAGTGCTACAGTGAAAAGAAAATAATGGTCTAATTTTATTCTTTTTTCATGTATCTAGCCAGTTTTTCTAGCGGTGTTTATTGATGGGACAACTGTCTCCCCGTGGTATGTTCTTGGCTCCCTTTTCACAAATTAATCCACCATATATAAGCCTGCGTTTATTTCTGGACTCTCTGTTCTGGTCTGTTGATCTTTGTGACTGTTTCCATGCCAATACCATACGGCTTTGATTACTGGAGCTTTGTAAATTAGTTGGAAGTCGAGGCCAAGGCTTCCAGCTTTGTCCTCTGGGCCACTCTGAAAGCAAGTCTCAAATCACATCAAGTGATTTGAGAAAACCCCCTGCATTTGGTCTCTGTGTTTGGTTGCAACTGGCCGTTTTTTACTAACTTGCTGAAAACCAAATCTCACGCTTGCCCTGGCTTTGAGGTGGCCTCAGGCTTTGGCATCTGCCTTGTGCTGCTGGTGGCTCTTGGGCGGCTACTCTGGGGTCTCATTTCCTGGACACCTTCGCCTTACCACCTTCTTAGCTCTGGCGGGCCCTGTAGAACCCTTCGCCCCGGAGAAGCAGAGCCCGTCAGTCTGCAGATTATAGGAGAGCACCAAGCACTTCAGGGGGAGTAACGTTATCCAGGGATAGTGTTACCCCCCGCCTTTTGTTTTTTTCTAATTGAATCACCATGAGCTACAGTTACAAGCTTTTCTGTTTGAGTTTCAGTCATGCAGTGATGGAACCCCCATCCCTCCACCAGTGCACATTCCCCACCACCAATGTCCCCTGTATCCCCCCTTTCCCACCCTCCCCCTGCCTCCATGGCAGACAATCTCCCCCAGACTCTCTCTCTACTTATGGGCATTATGGTTTGCAATCCAGATACTGAGAGACCATCACCTTTGGCCCTTTATCTACTCTCAGCACACATCTCCCATCCCGAGCATCCCTCCAACCATCCTTGACACAGTGATCCCTTCTCCTTCCCAGCTGCCTTCTTCCCCAGATTTGGAAACAACCCCCGAGTTCCCCTCCCCCCATTTTTTTGAAGGGAGATTTGAACAAGGAGCTTGCAGGATGTGAAGGGGAAATTGTCTACCACAGAGGCAGGGTGAGGACTAGGATGGGGGCTTCGGGGATCCTGGGGACATTGGTGGTGGAGAATGTTCCCTGGTGGAGGGATGGGTGTTCCATCATTGTATGGCTGAAGCTCAAACATGAAAGCTTTGTAACTGCATCTGACGGTGATTCGATTAAAAAAAAAAAAAGAACATTGATGTGTGGCTGATGAAAAGGCTCAGATAGAACAAAAAACAGGACCTGACAAACTCACTGTGCATTATGTGAATTCATTGGCATTTTTGCTTTACTTTTTGATCATGTGGGTTCGATACACTCAGTAGCTTGCCAGGCTCTCTGAGAGGGGCGGAGGAATCGAACACGGGTCGGCTGCATGCAAGGCAAACGCCCTACCGCTGTGCTATCGCGCCTGGCAAGCTACCCGTGGCATATTGGATATACCAAAAACAGTAACGATAAGTCTCACAATGAGAGACGTTACTGGTGCCCGCTCAAACAAATCGATGAGCAACGGGATGACAGTGACAGTGACAGTGACTTTTTGGCCAGTGAACCCACTTCTCAGTTGCTTTCAAATGAATTTCCCAGAGGGTAGATTCTCTTGGATTTTTTTCTTTCTCTTTCTCCCTCTGATGAGACATGCTGAATTTAAAGGAAAAAAAAAAATATTTGCAACATTCTCTTCTGGAAGCCCAGGCAGAAAATGGTCAGAATGTATGAAATGGAAAAACTGGACGGCCGAAGGATCTGAATTATTTTGTAGCCTTTTCGTAGCCGAACAGATTACCGAGTCATTCTGCCATGTCCCCTGGTCCCGTGCTGCTAGCTGGCATCCACTTGTAGCCCGCCTCTTCATGAAAGGCAGATAGAGATAAAAATAGAAATTAAAAAGTAGGAATGGAAAAATAGAAATAAAAGTTCTAGGTCCCGCAAGCAATTCCCTCCGACTCTGAGCATCTAAAATAAAATTGGAGAGCATCTTGACAGCCATTCCCAACTTAGCCTCTGCCCCCCACTTTTTAGGGACCTCTTCTACAAAGCTGGACACCCGTGGGAGGGTCAGGCCAGCTGCTCGAGTTGATGCCAAAGCCCCGACTGGTCCCCTGCTCCGGGTACACGAGGGTCTTACTCAATCTGGGCCAAACAGTTGGATCAGCTCAAGAGAGATTCGGCTTTGGTCTGGTTTTTTGTCCGTTCGGGGCTCCACCCAGCAGTGCTCAGGGCTGACTCCTGGCTCTGTGCTCAGGAATCACTCTTGGTGGCAGGAATCGAACCTGGGTTGGCTGCGGGCAGTAGCTCTCTGGACACAAGGTAGAGAAAATGTTGGTATTTAAGGCAGCATGTGCATGCATGTGTGTGTGTGTGTGTGTGTGTGTGTGAGAGAGAGAGAGAGAGAGAGAGAGAGAGAGAGAGAGATGGAGCCCCTCTGCCCCCCCCCCCACACACACCACATCCTGACCCGGCGTTTGCCGAGTCACACACATCAAAGCAGGAATCTGCTTCCCGACCGGTTCTCATGGTTCCTGCTCTCTGGCGTCTTATTCCAGGATGATTCAGACCCTGTGGCTGAACCGAGCAGGAAAAACAAGGACACAGGGTACCGGTGACTCAAGCCGGTCACACAAGCTGGTGTTTCTCCGGAGACGACACGAGTCCCTCCTTTCGAGACATTGTGTGTGTGGGGCGGGGGGCCAAGGCAGGGAAGGAAGCCACAGGGAGGAGGGGAGGCCGCTTGGGACCCCTGAACACTGCATTTCTTCGGAGGCCGTTTCACATGACTTTCTCTGCAGGGTTCTGGATATGGGAACTGCAACGGGGAAGGGGACCCGTGACCCCCCTCCCCTCCCCTTCCTTCCTTCCAAAAGGCAGTTCCACAGGCTCGTGCAAGAAGGCCTTCCCAATTTCAGAAAGACCCCAACCCCATTTCGCATCAGCAGTGAAGGCTTATGTGGCGTGACTATAACCTCAGAGAAAGAGATGCCTGCCCGGGTTTCCAGAAAGCTCTGCCCGTATTTGTTTTTCAGAATTGGGTCTGATGAAAAAATAGTGCTGATGGAAATTTGGGTTGTTTCCAGTTTTTTTTTTTTGAGGGGGGGTTATTATAAATAAAAACGGCTCTAAACATTTGAGTACAAATTTTGGGATGGACTTGTTTTCATTTCTCTGTGAGTAAAAACAAAAAAAAGTAGTATTGGTGGAGTATCTGGTTAGCCGTGTCTATATTTAACCACCTCAGTTAGTCACTTGGTGAAAGCACAGAAGTGATTTTGCAACTTTTTATTTCCTACCAATAATATGTTACTGGCTCCATATTCTCACTAATATTGGGTCATTTTTAAAAAATATTCTTTTATTATTTAAGTGGGCATCTATTGGTATCTTAGGGTCGTTTTATTTGCACTATTTTAATGACTAATAATCTTGAGCATCTTTTCCCATGCCTAATTCTCATCTACATAGCTAATCTGGTGGAATGTCTATTGAAATAGTTTTGCTGTCTTTGGTTTGTGTTTGTATTTTTAGAGCTTGAAATGTAGACGTCCTTGGTGTATTTTGCATAGGTTCTTCGACAGCTCCATCTTTTAGTGACACTTCTTCCTCATCTGCAGCTTGCATTTTGATTTTCTTAGTATCATATCTTAAGGAGCGTCATTTCTAAATATTGATGGATTCCAAAACATTCTTTTTTTTTGAGTCACCATGAGATACAGTTACAATGCTTTTATGTTTGAGTTTCAGTCATACAATGATCCAACACCCATCCCTCCACCAGTGCATTTTCCACCACCAATGTCCCCACTATCCCCCCATCCCACCCCTCCCCCTGCCTCGATGGCAGGCAACTTCCCCCATACTCTCTCTCTACTTTGGGGCATTATGATTTGCAATCCAGATACAGAGAGGCCATCACGTTTGGTCCTTTATCTACTCTCAGCACACATCTCCCATCCCAAACGATCCCTCCAACCATCATTGACTTAGTGACCCCTTCTCTATCCCAGCTGCCTTCTCCCCCAGCTCATGAGGCAGGCTGCCAACCATGGAACAATCTTCCTGGCCCTGTCTTTACTTTCCTTGGGTGTTAGCAAGACATTCTTCTTTTTAAAAAAATCTTTGTAGGTTTGGGAAAGAGCTCACTTTACCACAAAGGCACAAATTTGCTTCTCTTATGTCCTTCAAGTTGAGTGTAGTTTTAGCACTTACATTTAGTTCTGTCATCATTTGCAATCAATTTCCCTATGCTTAGAAGTAAGATACAAGCGTCTTCTATTTCGCTATGGCTCTCCCAAGTTGCCCTGTTCTTTCTCCAGAGCCCGGTGGAGTTTCTGATCGAATACGTGTGAATGTACGTGCTTGAGTAATGCTATTTCTGCTCATGAAATATCGACACCATTTTATAACATTACGCCCCATTTACTGACTTGGAACCCCTCACCCACCCCAGGCCTTTGTCGCTATAAATAAGTTCCTTCCATGTGTGGGTGTGTTTTTTTTTTCAAAGTTGAAGTTGTCATCTTATATGTCCACAGGCCATTTGACACGTTCGAAGGTTGTCAGCTGATTTTTTTTAAATTTGTTTTTTTAAGTATAAAAATGTTGACCCTTTCTCTGACGGTGAATCAATTAGCTGTTCTGGCAGTGCTGAAACCGTTGAGACCCTGGGCTGAGAAATGAAAAACTTAAGAGTTTCGTTTGACGGGCGCCTGGAAGAGAAGGCCGTAGGCTGTGGGTGTGAACGCCACAGGCAGCCGGGAGAAAGGCAAGAGACACAGCAGGTCCGTCTGAGGTTCAGGAAAGGCCACAGATTATTCAACCCTACGTGGCAGGGGAAAAATCCACAGTGGTGGAAAGTGACCTGCAATTTTGCTGGCCTGAGGTTGTTTTTTTCTTTTTAACTAATTAATTGATTAATTGATGTTTCTTTTGGGGTCACACCCGGCGATGCTCAGGGGTTCCTCCTGGCTCTGCACTCAGGAATTACTCCTGGTGGTGCTCGGGGGACCCTATGGGATGCTGGGGATCAAACCCAGGTCTGTTGCATGCAAGGCAAACACCATACCCACTATACTAGTGCTCCGGTCCCTAAATTTATTTTTGAATCACCGTGAGAGCAGTTACAAAGCTTTTGTGTTTGAGTCTCGGCCACACAATGATCAAACACCCATCCCTTCATCAGTGCACATTTTCCACCACCCAAAACCCCAGTATACCGCCCCCCTTCCACCCCCTACCCCTACCTTTAGCACTGCACTGTCGTCCCGTTGTTCATCGATTTGCTCGAGCGGGCGCCAGTCACGTCTCCATGGTGAGACTTGTTGTGACTGTGTTTGGCATCTTGAATACACCACGGGGAGCTTGCCAGGCTCTGCCATGTGGGCGGGATACTCTCGGTAGCTTGCCGGGCTCTCCAAGAGGGATGGAGGAATCGAACCCAGGTTGGCCGTGTGCAAGGCAAATGCCCTACCCGTTGTGCTATCGCTCCAGTCCTGTGTGCTAGATAATTTCCACATTACTCTCTCTCTACTTTGATTTTATTCAATATATCTATACCAGTCTCACCATTATTCTTTGGAATTTCCCCCCAACATTAAGACCAGCCGAAAAACGCTGGCCTGAGTTCAGAGCCAGCAGAAAGCCCGTGACAGAACTGCCTGCTGAAATTGTGTCTCGTTGTGCAGTTCCATCGGGCCCAGGGGGTTGAAGTCAGCCCTGACAGGCTGGGGAGAGTCCCCAGCACGGGAGACCCCGTGGAGGGGGCTGGCAAACCACCCGTATAGCCCCGTCCAGGTCACCCATGTTAGACAAGACTTTGACAGGCCTGCAAGAAGGATGCATCTCTGGGTGCCCAGATACCCACGCAGTTGGCAAATGCCAGCATCCTGCCCGGCTTCAGCAGAACACAGGGTCTGCCAGGGGCAACCGAGTCACAGGCCTTCCGGGAGAAGAGATCGGTGTGGATGGTGCAGGTTCCTCGAGGAGGGACTCGGGGAAGGTGGGCACCCTGCCCTGGTCACTCGCGCTGGACAGCTGTGACTCATGTGGATGAATCTGGGCTGCCCAGGAATAAGAAAAGAAGAAGAAGAAGATGAGGAGGAGGAAGAAGAAGAAGAAGAAGAAGAAGAAGAAGAAGAAGAAGAAGAAGAAGAAGAAGAAGAAGAAGAAGAAGAAGAAGAAGAGGAGGAGGAGGAGGAGGAGGAGGAGGAGGAGGAGGAGGAGGAGGAGGAGGAGGAGGAGGAGAGGAAGGGGAAGAGGAGGAGGAGGAGGAGGAGGAGAAGAGAAGAGAAGAGAAGAGAAGAGAAGAGAAGAGAAGAGAAGAGAAGAGAAGAGAAGAGAAGAGAAGAGAAGAGAAGAGAAGAGAAGAGAAGAGAAGAGAAGAGAAGAGAAGGAGAAGGAGAAGGAGAAGGAGAAGGAGAAGAAGAAGAAATGAAGAATTGGGTAGAGAATTGTGTCCTTGCAGGAACAGGAAAAGTGAACAGTCCATTAGACTTCAGGGGGGTGGGCAGACACAGATGGCTGTGCTCAGGGCTTCCTCCTGGCTCTGTGCTCAGGGCTCACTCCCGACAGTGCTCAGGGGACCCTACGGGATGTTGGGGATGGAAGCCAGGCCCTGTCCTGTCCCTGCAGCCCCTCTCGACATCTCAGCTCGGCACAGCGGGCGAAGGACTCCTCAGGGTGCTCACGTCTGGCATGCACACCCAGCGACAGGTGGCATGGGTGACCAGGCTCTGGGAAGATGCGTCAGCCCCATCCTCGCGTGTGTGGAACGGAAAGGCGAGTTCTAAAAGAAACGTTTTCGCACCCAGCAGTGATGCCCGAGGGTCCTTTGGCCAAACAATCTGGAACTGGGACCCATAGCTCACTATGCACCCCCTCCTTCTCCCCTCCCACTCAGGCACACACACATTTTCCAGAAGTTTCCATGCAATCAGTGCCGCACTGGGACCTCAGAATTCCTGATTGATTATTATCCAAGTATGCTTTTTGCAGTTTATCAACTAGGATTTCAGACTAACTCGGGGACACAAATGGACTCACTATTTTTTTTTTTTTTTTGCTTTTTGGGTCATACCTGGTGATGCTCAGGGGTTACTCCTGGCTCTGCACTCAGGAATCACTCCTGGAGGTGCTCAGAGGACCATGTGGGATAATGGGAATCGAAACCAGGTCCACATGCAAGGCAAACATCCTACCCGCTGTGCTATTGCTCCAGCCCTGGACTCACTATTTTGAAGCGTGCCTAGGGTTTTATAAACAGGAGAAACCTCGGGGAAAACCTGGTGACCGTCAAGTCCAAGAGGGTAAATATTAGACTTTCATTTTTTGTTTTTCTGAGACGTCAAAGACAGAATCTCGCACAACTTGTTGGGCTCATGGAGGATGCATTTAATTTTAATCCTCGAACCCCTCAGCAAAAGCTGAGATTCTTCTTCGCAGCGACCTATCTTATTCCGCCTGGGACCAGAAGCACCATTTAGTCTAAGTGTCAGATGTTGTCATTCACTAAAGTCGTCAACACTCGGGGTCTGAATATTCATGAACCCAGATGCCTGGGAAATGCCCCATTAAGGCAGTGCCTGTGAAAACGTGGAGCGGAAGCCGGACTCTGCACATTGGGGCAGGGGAAACGGGGCAGGGGGAACAGCTCCCAGCTGGAGTCTGATTCTTCTCTCAGCATTAACTTATTTATTTATTTATTTATTTTTATGATTTTTTAAAAAAAATGAATCACTGTGAGATGGACCCTTACAGAGCTGTTCATGGTTGGGTGTCAGTCCTACAGGGTTCCAACACCCGTCCCTCCACCAGGGCACGTTTCCCAGAACCCGTGTCCCCAGGATCCCTCCCATCAGGCTCCCACATCCTCCCCTGCCTGCCTCTATGACAGGTGCTTCTCTCTCTCTTTCTCTCTCTCCATCTCTCTCTCCACCTCTCTCCTCTCTCTCTCCATCTCTCTCTCCATTTCTCTCCATTTCTCTCCATCTCTCTACTCTCTCTCCATCTCTCTCTTCTCTCTTCATCTCTCCATCTCTCTTATCTCTCTCCATCTCTCTCCATCTCTCTCTCTCCATCTCTCTCCATCTCTCCATCTCCCTCCATCTCTCTCCATCTCTCTCCATTTCTCTCTCTCCATCTCTCTCCATCTCTCTCTATCTCTCTCATCTCTCTCCATCTCTCTCACCTCTCTCTCCACCTCTCTCCATCTCTCTCATCTCTCTCTCCATCTCTCTCCTTCTCTCTCTCCTTCTCTCTCTCCATCTCTCCTCCTCTCTCTCTCTCCATCTCCTTCTCCATCTCTCTCTCTCCATCTCTCTCTTTCTCCCCATTTGGGCTTTGCGCTTTGCAACACAGAACTTGAGGCTGTTTGTCTGTGTTATGTTCCCACCCGCTGGTCCTAACCCCCGTTGAAGGTCAGTCTTTGCTTGTTTCTGGCCCTTGGCTCCTGGCACAAAGAAATGGCTCACTAAGTATCTGCAGACAAATGGAAACCAACATGGATCAAGCCCAGCCCCATTGTTGGGAACTGGATCCTAACTTTGAGCCTGGGGAATCAGGGCCACGAGGATGCCAGCAAGGAGGACCATGTACAACAGCCCGGCTCCCAGCTTTGATGTCCCCGCGACTTGCCCCTCCCTGCTCTGCTCCTCTCTCCTCTCTCCATCTCTCAGGCCACGCCTCCCGGCCCGCGCCCCCCCCCCCCGCCCTGAATTCCTCTTGGACATGCTGGAAATGATCCATGTAGATGTGAACTGGGTCCGCAGGGACCAACACCCAATTAACCGCCACCCTTCCCGCGTGCCCTCTGGTCGCGGGTGTGTTTGCTCTGGCCACCCGTCAGGGTGCAGGGTGTCAGTTACCCCGAAACAAGAGCCCTCCGTGAGATTATTACCGTTGCGCCTTCGCCAGGGGCTCTGTGTGAAGTGGTTTGAGTCGTCGAGAACTGGGCTTCAACCACAGGTATCCCTGGAAATGAGCTGAAAGGACGGGGGCATTTTTCTGGTACCCAGATCCCTGTGGGTGCTGGGAGCAACAGCAGCGTGGCCAGGAGGGGCTCAGAGAGCAGCCTGAGGTGAAGGGGTGGGCCACGGCCACAGGAGGAACTAGCAGTGACCTGAGTGACAGCCTCCAGGGCCAATGAAACGCGCATGTCTTAATGCATGGATGGATGGATGGATGGATGGATGGATGGATGGATGGATGGATGGATGGATGGATGGATGGAGGGATGGATGGAAGGATGGAGGGATGGATGGAAGGATGGAGGGATGAAAGGATGGGTGGAAGGAAGAATGGAAGGAAGAATGGAAGGATGGATAGATGAAGGATGGATGTATGAAAGGATGGAAGGATGGAAGAATGGAAGGATGGATGGAAGGATGGGATGGATGGAAAGATGGAAGGATGGAAGGATGGATGGAAAGATGCAAGGATAAACGTATGGAAGGATAGAAGGATGGATAGATGAATGGATAGATGGAAGAATGGATTGATGGATGATAGATGGAAGGAAGGATGGATGGAAGGAAAGACGGATGGTAGGAGGATGGATGGATGGAAGGAAGGATGAAAGGATGGAAGGATGGATGGAAGGATGGAAGGATGGATAGGTGAATGGATAGATGGAAGAATGGATTTATGGATGATAGATGGAAGGAAGGATGGATGGAAGGAAAGACGGATGGATAGGAGGATGGATGGATGGAAGGAAGGATGAAAGGATGGAAGGATGAAAGGATGGAAGGATGGAAGGATGGATGCATGCATGCATGGATGGATGGAAGGATGGATGGAAGGAAGGATGGAAGGATAGATGGAAGGATGGATGGAAAGAAGGATGGAAGGATAGATGGAAAGATGGATGGATGGAAGGAAGGATGGAAGGATAGATGGAAGGATGGATGCTCCCCTTTGGTTAGAAAGAGCCTTAAAGAGTGTTGTTAGGGGCCGGAGCAGTAGCACAGTGGGGAGGGCATTTACCTTGCATATGGTTGACCTGTGTTCCCCGGCATCCCATATGGTCCCCCGAGTAATTCCTGAGTGCAGAGCCAGGAGGAACCCCTGAGCATCGCTGGGTGTGACCCAAAAAGCAAAAAAAAAAAAGTGTCATTAATTATTTGTTCTCCATCTGGATATTTTGACAATATCCACATGTAGGCATGGGGTCCATGGACCCAGCTGCCCACGTCAGGATGGCCACCCTACCTGCGTCCACACGTCTTTTCAGAGGGACTGTCCGAGCACTGGGTGGGCCAGCGCGAATGAGACATCGCCCTCAGCCTCTCTCTGCCTCAGTGGTTTCTTCCTCTTTCCTCCTCCTCCCCTGCCTCCTTCCCCTCTCTCCCTCCCTCCATCCTCTGGAAGAGCAGGTGGTGAGAAAGCATTGTTCGATCACTGCGGTGTGCCCCCCCAAGCAGGAGAGGAGAGCGGTCGACCCCACCCATCAGGAAATCCTCACATCCTGACACCCGAGTCCCACCCCCCCCCCCCCCGTGGCGTGCAGTGGGAGCGGGAGGTGGGCGTCATCTGTTTCCCATCACTAATCCCATCCTCTTGAGCTGCCTCTTAGAATCGCCTCGTTAATAGAAGGCCCCATCATCTATTTCCTGTTTGCCAAGACACCTGTCAGAGGCGCTTTGCTTTGGAGTCAGGAATCAGGAGTCGTTCCTTTGCAGGCATGCCTGGGGCGTCTCTAGATCATTCTTCTTTTTTTTTTCTTTTTGGGTCACACCCAGAGATGCACAGGGCTTCCTCCTGGCTCTGCACTCAGGAATCTCTCCTGGCGGTGCTCGGGGGACCCTATGGGATGCCAGGAATCGAACCCAGGTCGGCTGTGTGCAAACGCCCTTCCCGCCGTGCTATACCTGCCCCCCCCCCCGGTTCATCACTCTTTATTTTATTTATTTATTTATTTAATATTTTGCTTTTTGGATCACACCTGGTGATGCTCAGGGGTCCCTCCTGGCTCTGCACTCAGGAATCTCTCCTGGCCGTGCTCGGGGGACCCTATGGGATGCTCGGAATCGAACCTGGGTTGGCCACGTACAAGGCCAACGCCCTCCCCACTGTGCTGTCGCTCGAGCCCCTCTGAATAATTCTTACGAGGGAAGGGTGAGGAGTTCCCGCTGCTCTCCTGGGCTCTTCTGCTCGTGTCCCGTGTCCTGTGACGCGGGGAATCCCAGCTAAGAGGGCCAGGTCCCAAAGGAACGCTGATTTCCTAGGTCTCCTCCGTCCTGACACCTCCCCTCTGCCCATCGTCGTCCTGAAACCAATTTCTGGGTCGCTCACGAGGTACTGAGAGGCGGCAGGAACACCTCTGCCCAGAGACCCGGCTAGGCCTGTGCTGCCAGGCCCCCCGGCCTCCTTCTAGAATGACAAGGGGCCGCCACACTTCCCATGCCAGCTGGGCCTATGACACACTCGAGGTGAACCAACTCCTTCCTCCCAGGAGTTAAGGCAGGGGGTTCAAAAGGCTGAAGGCCCTTTCCTGTTCACCAGGCATGTCCCGATGTGGTGACACCAAGGCATTCTGGAATTGACACTGGGGTGTGTGTGTGTATGTGTGTGTGTGTGTGTGAGAGAGAGAGAGAGGGGGGGGAGGGAGGGAGGGAGGGAGAGAGAGGAAGGGAGAAAGGAGGGAGAGAGAGGAAGGGAGAGAGGGAGGGAGAGAGAGGGACAAAGTGAATGAGAGAGGAAAGGAGGGAGGGAAAAAAGAGAGAAATGGAGGGAGGGAGGAAGAGAGAGGAAAAGAGGGGGAGGAAGAGAGAGAAGGAGAAAGGAGAGGGAGTGGGAAAGAGAGAGGGAGGAAAGGAGGGAGGGAGAGAGGGAGGGAGAGAGGGAGAGAGGGAGAGAGAGGGATGGAGAGAGGGAGAGAGAGGGGGAGGGAGAGAGGGATGGAGGGAGGGAGAGAGGGAGGGAGAGAGGGATAGAGGGAGGGAGGAAAGGAGGGCAGGAGAGAGAGGGAGGGAGAGAGAGAGAGGGAGGGAGAGATGGAGAGAGAGGGATGGAGGGAGGGAGAGAAAGAGGGAGGGAGGGAAAGAGGGAGAGAGGAGGGAGAGAGGGATAGAGGAAGGGAGAGAAAGGGAGGGAGGGAAAGAGGGAGGGAGAGAGAGGGAGGGAGAGAGGGATAGAGGGAGGGAGGAAAGGAAGGCAGGAGAGAGGAAGGAGAGAGAGAAGGAGGAAAAGGAGGGAGGGAGAGAGGGAGGGAGGGAGAGAGAGGGAGGGAGGGAAAGAGGGAGGGAGAGAGAGGGAGGGAGAGAGGGATAGAGGGAGGGAGGGAGGAAAGGAAGGCAGGAGAGAGAGGGAGGGAGAGAGAAGGAGGAAAGGAGGGAGGGGAGAGGGAGGGAGAGAAAGTGAGGGAGAGAGGGAGAGAGAGGGATGGAGGGAGGGAGGGAGAGAGGGAGGGAGGGAAAGAGGGACAGAGGGAGGGAGGAAAGGAGGGCGGGAGAGAGAGAGGGCGGCAGAGAGAGAGGGCGGGCGGGAGCGAGCATTGACTCCTTTTCTGTTGCCCCGTGACCAGCAGAGGCATTTATCCTCCAGAAAGCCCTAGAACAGATTCCAAAATAAATGGGAGCGGCTGGATTCTGAGCAGCCAAGCATTTTCCCAGACTCCGCGTCTCCTGAGGAAAATGTGGGGTTTTGGTTTCCGGCCAGACTGGAACCTGCCCCGTGCCCACCTCCCCCCTGCCAGCCGTTTGATCCTAAAGCAACACTCCCAGCGTGTCAAACCCTGACCCAGCCCGGGCCGACGCTTTCCCCTCTGAGAGGGTCCTGGTCCACACCAGCCCTGGACAGCCCTGCTCGGCTCAGGGACACGCCACAGCCGCTCCTGTTTCCCCCCTGGGCCCAGAAACGAGTTTCATTCTTTAAAAATAAATAAATAAATAAAAATTACTACTACCTTTTTAGAGCATTGCAAAGCCATTCATGATTAAATTTCAGTCACACAGTGTGCCAGCACCCGTCCCTCCACCAGGGCACATTTCCCAGCACCCGTGTCCCCAGGTTCCCTCCCGTCACCCCCCACCCCTGCCTGCCTCTATAGCAGGGGCTTCTCTCTCTGTCTCTGTCTCTGTCTGTCTGTCTGTCTCTCTCTCTCTCTCTCTCCTTTTGGGCATTGTGGTTTGCAAGATTGATACTGAAAGGTTATCAGGAATATCCCTTTACCTACTTTTTTCTTTTTTTCCTTTTTTGCTTTTGTGTCACACCGGTGATGCTCAGGGGTTACTCCTGGCTCTACACTCAGGAATTACTCCTGGCGGTGCTTGGGGGACCCTAGGGGATGCTGGGAATCGAACCTGGGTCAGCTGCGTGCAAGGCAAATGCCCTACCCGCTGTGCTATCGCTCCAGCCCCCCTTTACCTACTTTTTTAAAACTATTTATTTATTTTTTATATTTTGCTTTTTGGGTCATACCCTGCGATGCTCAGGGGTCATTCCTGGCTCTGCACTCAGGAATTACTACTGGCCATGCTCAGGGGACCGTATGGGATGCTGGGAATCGAACCCGGGTCGGCCACATGCAAGGCAAATGCCCTCTCTGCTGCGCTATCACTCCAGCCGCCCCCTCCCCTTTACCTACTTTCAACACTCAGATCTTGTCCAAGGTGACCTTTCCCAGCTGTTTTTGTCATGCTGGTCCCTTCTCTGTCTTACCCACCCTCCGCCCCACACATTCTTGTGGTTGATTCCAACCATTGACCAGCCCTTCTAGCTCCTGTTTGCCTTGTTCGTGGATATTAGTCTTCTACAATATACTTTTTTTTTCCCTCTTGGAGAGCCCGGCAAGCTACCGAGAGTATCCGGCTCACAGAGAAGAGCCTAGCAAGTTCCCCATGGCATATTCGATATGCCAAATACAGTAACAATAATAGGTCTCATTCCCTTGGCCCTGAAAGAGCCTCCAATTGTTGGGAAAGACGAGTAAGGAGAGGCTGCTTAAATCTCAGGGCTGGGACGAATGGAGACGTTACTGGTGCCCGCTCAAGCAAATCGATGAACAAAGAGATGACAGTGATATACGGTGACAGTGATGTACATTCTCTATATCCCACAAATAAATGCCGTCATTCTATATGCGTCCTTCTCCTTCGGACTCATTTTTCTCAGCCTGATCTTCTCCATATGCATCCATGTATAGGCAAATTTCATGACTTCACTTTCCTGATGGCTGCATAGTATTCCACTGCGTAGACGTGCCATAGAGAAACAAGTTTCTGTACCCAAACACTCCTCCCATCCACGGGGTCCCAAGCAGACGGGAGTTTCCTCCAGCTTCAGAGTGTCCAGAGTGGGATACTGCAAGTGACCGCTGCGCCCCCCATACTGGGGGCTCCTCGGTTACCTTCCCAGTTGTCCGGGCATGTCTGGAGAAGAGTGTATTGTGTGGGCACGGCGGGCGACACCTTCCCAGAGGATGAGCAGAAGGGGATGTTTTCTGTCTGGGAAAGTTGCAAAGCCCTTGTGTGTGTGTGTGTGTGTGTATGTGTGTGTGTGTGTGTTTGTGTGTGTGGTGGGGAGCGTTCTCTGTCATACCCGAGACCCTCCCCTACAGGACCCCCAAGAGGGAGTCGGAAGAACCTGCTGCATCTCGGGACGGCTGTTCAGGGACTCGGGGCCACGTTCCTGCTGCTCTTTGCCACCACAGACTGGTCTTCACTTGTGTTCTCTGATGTCCAAGACTACCTAGAAAAAAAAAAGGCTCTGTCCCCCGGTTCTCGCCAAAGCCAGCGCTGGGGTCCCCTGCTTTTGAGGTGCGAGAGTTGAGGGGGAGGAGGAAGGAAGGAAAATGATGCTGTTGCATCATCAAGGATACGCCCATTCCATTCCATTGACTGTTTACAGCGTCTTGACGTGACGTTGGCGTGATTGAACGCCCTCCTTACAATATGTTTTGTGGACAGTCTTCGGCGCTTGCAAGATGCAGGGCTGACATGGAAAGTATCATGTTGAGTAAAGTGAGTCAGGAAGAAAGAGACAGACATAGAAAGATTGCAGTCATATGTGGAATATAATATAATTGAGAAGTGCAAGTTTGCAGTGATGCAATTCCTGGCAGATATTTCTCTGGACTTAGTTACTAAAATACAGAAACCCAAAACCGTGAGGCCACTAGGTGCGGTCACTCGACCTCATACCTCTTCATCCTCAGCAATGGAAAACAAATTGTCAAATGCTTCCTTTTCAGCAGGTCCGACTTTAGGGGGGAGACTCTCCAAACAATAATAGTGAGTTTTGTTGAAATATTGAATGCAATCAAAGTGAAAGTAAAGTGAAATTTATCAGTTACACAGGCAGGGGGGCTAGGGGTGGTGGGGAGGGCTAGGGTGTGGGGGGCTAGGGGTGTGAAGGGGCTAGGGGTGTGGGGGGACGGGGTGGAGCTATACCGTGATTCTTGGTGGTGGAATATGTGCACTGGTGAAGGGATGGGTGTTCGAGCATTGTATAACTGAGACTTAAACCTGAAAACTTTGTAACTTTCCACATGGTAACTCAATAAAAAAAATTTTTTAAATAAAAATAAAAATAAATAAAAACAAAACAAAACAAAAAAGATGCAGGGCTGAACTCGGCGCTCTCGGATTCTAGAATCTCTGTGTTGCTTTCACTTCAAACTTCCTCCTTTGGGGAGTTCCCCTCCTCGCCCCCCCTGAATTACAGCTCCCATGCCAACCCCCCCCCCCGACCCCCGTGGATTCAATGACTATCTTTATCCTTGTTTTGGATGCTGAGGTTTGGACGTTTTATTTTGTTTTCTTTTCTGGTTTTCCTAAACATTTTCTTTTCTTTTTGGGGGGTTTTGCTAAGCATTAAATGGGTTGAGTGAACCTTCTTATTCCAGAGGCTGGGAATGAGATGAAAGCCAGGGGCCTGAGATTTCCTCACGGATTTCTTCCAATCCTACAAAGCTATTCATTGACTTGGCCGCTCTCCCCAAGCCCTTAATTTAGAGTAGTTTGGTTTCCTTACTGGTGATGGAGACAGTTTATTTCAAAGGACCCAATTCTACATTCCCGGGGAGAAATGTGAAGGCCCCTTCCCTGAGATAATCCAAGAATCAAAAAGCTAGGAGAGCATTCTAGAGAGGAAGAATCTGTAAGTGTGATTACTATTACAGATACATGTAATAATATCTGTAATAGTAACAATGTTGCAGGCAATAACATATCTTAGGCTAGGTATGTTGCTTGGTCTTAGCTTCGTTACAACTTTAAAAATAATTTTGTAATCTGCTAATCATTACAGAAAATAACATATTGGGGCTGGAGCAATAGCACAGCAGGTAGGGCATTTGCCGTACATGCGGCTGACCCGGGTTCGATTCCCAGCATCCCATAGGGTCCCCTGAGCACCGCCAGGAGTGATTCCTGAGTGCAGAGCCAGAGTAACCCGTGTGCATCGCTGGGTGTGACCCAAAAATAAAAAAAAAAGAAAATAACATATTAAGACTACAGAGTAGCAACAAAATAGACAACACATAAATTGACCCACCCAGAGAGAGAGCTATAGTAAATATCTCGATATTTAAACCTCTGGTGGTTTTTTCTGTGTATATAATTTTTATTATATACAATTATATAAATTATATATTATTAATTTTTTTCTTTTTGGGTCACACCCAGTGATGCACAGGGATTACTCCTGGTTCTTCACACAGGAATTACTCCTGGCAGTGCTGAGGGACCCTATGGGATGCTGGGAATCGAACCCGGGATGGCCGCATGCAAAGCAAATGCCCTCCCCACTGTGCCATCATTCCAGCCCCTATTAAATTATTTTCAAAATATGTTTTTAAAGCTTGGTTTTTATATTTTGTATTATGGCTACTATTACCAATAAGGAAGCATCTCTGACACGAGAATTGGAGACCTTCTGATAAATGGGATTTTGTACCCTGACTTACTGTCCGTTAGAATTAAAAAATGAAATTTGATTTTGTTCTAAAATAATCTTAGAATGAATTTTACATGAAATCTTTCACATAATAGAAAATAAAGGGATGCAGTGATAAGTTTGGGAGTGAGATTATTTATCCAATTAAAGGTGTAAACATTCTTGGGGCTGGAGCAATAGCACAGTGGGTAGGGCATTTGCCTTGCATGCGGCCGACCCGGGTTCGATTCCCAGCATCCCATAGGGTCCCCTGAGAACTGCCAGGGGTAATTCCTGAGTGCAGAGCCAGGAGTAACCCCTGTGTATCGCCGGGTGTGACCCAAAAAGCAAAAAAAAAAAAAAGTGTAAACATTCTTAAGGTTTTTGATGGATATTCCAAAACTACTTTTTCAAAAATTACACTCAGGGCCAGAGTGATAGCACAGCAGGTAGGATGTTTGTCTTGTATGCAGCCACCCAGATTCGATCCTCGAAATCCCATATGGTCCCCCAAGCACTGCCAGGAGTAATTCCTGAGTACAGAGCCAGGAGTAACTCCAGAGCATCGCTGGGTGTCACACACACACACACACACACACACACACACACACATACACACAAAACCAAAAATTACATTCACCTCCATAGCAGTGCATTCATTTTCCTAAACCCACATACTGATCAAAAAAAAAAAATCAGTTGTTGTAATATACATTTATTTCATAGCAATAATGTTGAGGATTTTCCCCCTATGCATATTGGCTGCTAAATTTCTTGTCTGTTACTCCCTTTTTCACCTCCACGTCAGTTGTTCACTTCCTAAATTGTCAAAATTCTCATTATTGTAAATATAGCCATCTCTTATATGTGGCAGGTTTTCATTTTGCCTCTTCGTTTTTCGCATGTGTTCTGGCTTGGTTTTGGGCTTTGAAGTGAAACCGTTTTGTTTCAGAGAATCTGAGGAGAGAGAGAAAGAGAGAGAGAGAGAGAGAGGATTACTCAGAGTGGTGAGAAAATTTGTATGGTGTTTTATGGTGTTTTACGGGATCCATAGAAGCTCTACATTTCAGCATTCTGAGTTGTTCTACCTTTCTTTCTTTCTTTCTTTCTTTCTTTCTTTCTTTCTTTCTTTCTTTCTTTCTTTCTTTCTTTCTTTCTTTCTTTCTTTCTTTCTTTCTTTCTTTCTTTCTTTCTTTCTTTCTTTCTTTCTTTCTTTCTTTCTTTCTTTCTTTCTTTCTTTCTGGGTCATACTCGGCGATGCACAGAGGTTCCTCCTGGCTCTGCACTCAGGAATCACTCCTGGCGGTGCTCAGCGGACCCTATGGGATGCTGGGAAACAAAACCGGGTCGGGGGTGTGCAAGGCCAACGCCCTCCCCGCTATGCTATCACTCCAGCCCCTTTTCTACATGTCTTGATTTGGCTCTTTTCTTTGCGTGATGCCTTAGACCTTCCCGAGGAATTCAAATCAGCTCTGAAAAGCTCTAAGACACCAAAGCTGTTTTAGGAGCTCACTGCAAATGTCACTGCCTCCCAGTGTAGGATACCAGCTCTGTCTTTGTGATCCCTGGAACACTAGTCACCTATCACTTTATCCAAGGAGCACAGTTGCACTGTCGTGCTGTCGTCCCATTGCTCATCGATTTGCTCGAGCGGGCACCAGTCACGTCTCCATGGTGAGACTTGTTGTGACTGTGTTTGGCATCTCGAATACGCCACGGGGAGCTTGCCAGGCTCTGCCGTGCGGGCAGGATCCTCTCGGTAGCTTACCGGGCTCTCCGAGAGGGACGGAGGAATTGAACCCGGGTTGGCTGCGTGCAAGGCAAACGCCCTCCCCACTGCGCTATCGCTCCAGCCCAATCCAGGAGGAGCACCATTAATTAGGAATGCTATGAGTCGTGCCAGTTTTTTTTTTTTTTAAATGGTACAGAATGCTCTCTGTCCCCCCCGCACATTTTTCCCCCTTAAATGTTTGGTACTGCTACTAGTTCCCTTTATTGCTATCTAATAAAACCTGGTGTCATATTATATATTCTGCTATTTTAAATGTAATATGTCAGTATTAAATGGTGCTGTTCGGCGATCTATTGCTTCCAGATGTTCTAGAAACGGCCAAGTTCAAGAGTATCTCATGTGTGGGTATATCTTTGCCCCCGTCCAAAAGGAAAAGGGGAGACGAACACCTAAAAATGAGAAAACGGGAGACCCCGCGTCCTAACTGCTGCCGGCTTAGCTCCCTCGACATTGCTTCCCTGCCTGGGTTACAAATGTCACCGCCAACTGCCTTTAAACCCTGTCGCCACATTTTTACATTTCTCTGCAGTGTTCATTTTCTGGTGAGTGGCTCCAAAAACTTTCCTAAAGGAAAGATCCTTTCCCCCCCCCCTCATTTTATTGTTGTTGGTTTGTTTTCATAGCCACAAAAATTATGATTCTTGACATGTGAAGTCTAAACGGGGGGTGGCGGGGTTGGGGGGGGGAGGAAATGGATTTTTTTGTTGTTGTTGTTTTAATGTTTCCAGAAGCGGCCTTTATGGCCTCAGTGGGTCTGTAAGGAACACATACAAAGGCACCTCTCAAACGGAGCTTTGAAAAATATACACCTATAAAATGCATGCATTTCCTGGTAGCTGCTTACTCAGGCAGACCATTAAAAGCCCACTTAGAGGGCCCCTCACCCACCCACTGGCAGTGCAGGGAGCTCCGAGTCCTAGGAAACAAAACAAAAACAGAAGGCTAGACCCACATCTACTAAAATTTGCAGGGGTGGGGGGGAGAACCCTCTTTCCCAGCCCTATCCTTCCCCCCTCCCCCCTTCACTCTTAGAAAGAACAGATGATGGCACCCATTGGTCCCATGTCCATCCCCGAACGCCGATGCAACACCCTCCGTGGTCGCCAACTCTCAATCATCAATCCAGGCGAGGCAAATGAACTTTTAATCAATACCAGCTACCGTTCCTTGTACCAGGACTGGTTATGATTTAAAAGGGGGGAAATTAAATCAATCCTGATGTGAATGGTTTCCCTCTTGAAGAGAAAAAAGCAAACACCCTGTGTCAAAGAAGTAGGGGGGGGGATGTAGACTTGTATGTTTTTTTAAAAAAAATATACATATATATAAATAAATTTGAAGTTGCGTTTCACCTCATTAGCCATTGACAGGGAAGGGCTGCGGCGATGTGGTGGAGTTAGGGGCTGCGTGGGGCCAGAATCTCCCATCTGTGTCTTCGCATACTCGTGTGCCCAGCTTCTTCCCACGCGTGAGGGTAGATTAACGGCTCTAGAAGGGAACTGACGCTCAGGGCAACGCAGACAGAAGCAGGAGATGTACCCATGGAGAGGTTGGACAGGGAATCCCAACAACGGGGTTTTAAATTTTTTTTAAAAGACCCTTATAGTGGATAAAACTGGTGATTTAGAACACATAAAAGTCGATCAACGGACTGGAGTGATAGCACAGCAGGTAAGGCATTTGCCTTGCATGTGGCCGACCCAGGTTCGATTCCTCCATCCCTCTCGGAGAGCCCGGCAAGCTACCGAGAATATCCGCCCGCACGACAGAGCCTGGCAAGCTCCCCGTGGCGTATTCGAGATGCCAAAAACAGTCACCACAAGTCTCACCATGGAGACGTGACTGGCGCCCGCTCAAGCAAATCAGTGAACAACGGGATGACAGTGCTACAGTGCAGTACTTTCTGGTCAAATCCAGAACACAACGCTGGCGGGGAATTAGCAGGGATCTCCGAAAGGTTTGTCAACTGCGCTACCCTCAATCTCTATTGTCACTAGATGCTTCCAGTTCTTCCTTCGGGGTCCTGTGTGCTGAGATGCTCTGTCTGTCCACCATCGACCCGGGTTCGATTCCCAGCATCCCATAGGGTCCCCTGAGCACCACCAGGGGTGATTCCTGAGTGCAGAGCCAGGAGTGACCCCTGTGCATCGCTGGGTGTGACCCAAAAAGCAAAAAAAAAAAAAAAGAAAATTGAATCAAAAGTTGCATCATAAACGCTGGTCACCTCAGAGCTCAAGTCCCCCTGTGACCGGGTGATGGGGGGTCTGGAGGGGAAGCAAACTGGGCTCTATTATCTTGCCTGTTTGCACAAAACCAGAATGAAGTTCTTCCAGGATTCCTGAGATGGATTATCTCTCACCAGGCGGGGGGTAGGGGGACTTCCCAGGCCTTCTCCTCGATTCCAAGAGCACTGTGATTGGCGGGAGTGATTTCGAGACTGTTTTCTTTTACAGTTTGCTGAAATGGAACAAATCAATCCTGTCTTGCTTATTTATAAAACCTTAATACCAATGGGGTGGCGAGAACTAATGAGACCAGGCACCAAGAATGTAGAAATTTTCTTTTCTCAACTGCTGGCACGCAGACGTCATTAGCGTCTCTGAGCTTTCAAAGGGCGCTGAAGAAATGAGTTTTCTGCTTCTCACAGCCCTGGGAGGGAAACATGATTTGCACATAATTACTCACCACTCAAACTGGCGAGCAGGGGGGAGGCCCCCAAGGCAGCCCGCTGGGATCTTTGGTTTTGTTTTTCTTTTAAGAACCGAGATATCGTGCTCTTATGAACACGCCGGAGATTGGGGGTGGGGGGGAATCCTCAGCCCTCAGAAAGAACCGGCCGTGAGGTCAGGATCCCAAGAGGGGACCATCTCAGTGGAAGCATTTGAGCTTCCTGTGCCCCTCTGTGAAAGCCCAGTGCCCGCACTTAAAACAGAGAAGGGAAACTGAGTCAGCACTGGGACCCATGATTCATGAGAGGAAGAGAGTCAGGATGAAAATCTAATCAAGGAGCTGGAGCGATAGCACAGCGGGTAGGGCGTTTGCCTTGCATGCGGCTGACCTGGGTTCCATCCCCAGCATCCCATAGGGTCCCCCGAGCACCGCCAGGAGTGATTCCTGAGTGCAGAGCCAGGAGGAACCCCTGAGCATCTCCGGGTATGACCCAAAAAGCAAAAAAAAAAAAAAAAGAAGAAGAAAAGAAAGAAAATTGAATCAAAAAGGACCAAACATGATGCCCTCTCACCATAATGCCCAAAAATAAGGAGTCTGGAGGAAATTGCCTGCCAGTGAGGCAGGGGGCGGAGTGGAATGGGGGGATTCTGGGGACATTTGTGGTGGGAAATGTGCACTGGAGGAGGGTTGGGTGTTCCATCATTGTATGACTGAAACTCAAACACTGAAAAGTTGTAACTGTAGCTCACGGTGATTCAATAAGAAAGGAAAGAAGGGAAGAAAGAAAGAAGAAAAGGAAGGAAGGAAGGAAGGAAGGAAGGAAGGAAGGAAGGAAGGAAGAAAGAAAGAAAGAAAGAAAGAAAGAAAGAAAGAAAGAAAGAAAGAAAGAAAGAAAGAAGAAAGAAAGAAAGAAAGAAAGGGAAAAGAGAGAATGAGAAATAAAGAAAGGGAGAATGAGAAAGAAAGGAAGAGAGAAATAAAGAGAGAAAGAAACAAAGGGAGAATGAGAAAGAAAGAGGGAAAAAGAGAGAATGAGAAATAAAGAAAGGGAGAATGAGAAAGGAAGGAAGGAAGGAAGGAAAGAAAGGAAGGAAGGAAGGAAGGAAGGAAGGAAGGAAGGAAGGAAGGAAGGAAGGAAGGAAGAGAAAGAAAGGAAGGAAGAAAGAATGGAAAGAGAGAGGGAGGAAGGGAGAGAGGGAGGGAGGGAGAGAGGAAGAAAGGAAGGAAGGAAGGAAGGAAGGAAGGAAGGAAGGAAGGAAGGAAGGAAGGAAGGAAGGAAGGAAGGAAGGAAGGAAGATAAAGAAAATCGAATCGAAATCCCTGTCTAAAAGACCAAGTTCTTTACATTCCTTTTCTTTTTCTTTCTTCCTTTCTTTAAAGACCTGTTTTGCCCGGGACGTGGTGGGCAGAGCGTGAGGTGGCTCAGTAGCACGCTCGCTCACCTGTGTTCTCTGCCACCCATGTTACCTGCCAGCTGGGTCTCTGTGTCCGAGTCTCCGGCATTGCTGGGTTCATGTGGCTGCTGGCTTTGGGGCTCCCTGCCTGCCAGCTCCATTCCCATCACTGGGTTCCCCTTTTTTCATCCCCAGGAGTTTTCCTGCCCAGAACCCGCCTCTGGACTCCTCCCTCTGTGCTCTCACTGTCTTCTTACTAAACCCAGCGCTCTCTCTTTTGTTTCCTTTTCATTATTTTATTTTCATAAATTTGTTCATAATAACTCATTAGCACTGTCGTCCCGTTGTCCATCGATTGGCTCGAGCGGGCGCCAGTCACGTCTCCATGGTGAGACTGGCTGTGACTGTGTTTGGCATCTCGAATACGCCACGGGGAGCTTGCCAGGCTCTGCCATGCGTGCGGGCGGGATCCTCTCGGTAGCTTGCCGGGCTCTCCAAGAGGGATGGAGGAATCGAACCCGGGTCGACCTCATGCAAGGCCAACGCCCTCCCCGCTGTGCTATCGCTCTAGTCCACAACAACTCATTACATTTTAGTATTCGAACGCCAATTCCTCCACCATTGCACCTCCCTACCACCAGGGTTCAGATTTCCCCCCTCCTCCAAATCTCAGACTGTGGCCCCCGCAAGCAGAACCGAAATAATTAATTTTGTATAGAGGAAAGTGTGTGCGGATTGTTGCGTTGCCTTCTAATTTAGCCCCCCCACCCCCGCCGTCAAATGTGGTGTGGGACTCTCAGTGCATCAGTGGTGTAGAGTATGACAGGCTGCATGGCCAATTTTATAGCAGATTCACTCACGGGCGGGACTCCTCCGGCCTGGGGGAGAACGGTCATGAGCATGGCGGAGATGGAGTTCTGGACGTTTAGACTGCCGGGGCTCTGCTGAGGGCGGGAGGGGGACTCACCCACCCGCTCTGAGTTGCCCCGGATGAGACAGCCTGGCGCGGGGTCTAGAGGCATCTCTGCAGCGTGTCGTTCTGTGTTGCTGTCTTCCGGGACCTTTGTTTCAGAGTCTCTGGGTCTTGGCCGTTGATGAGATTATATGGTGCCAGGGGCAGTTTGTGGGTGATGGGGGGAGGTTACCCATTCCCACTCCATGAGAGCTTAGTCCAGTGCTCTCTCTTTTCTTCTTTCTTTCTTTCTTTCTTCTTTCTTTCTTTCTTTCTTTCTTTCTTTCTTTCTCTTTCTTTCTTTCTTTCTTTCTTTCTTTCTTTCTTTTCTTTCTCTTTCTTTCTTTCTTTCTTTCTCTCTCTTTCTTTCTTTCTTTCTTTCTTTTTTCCTCTCTCTTCCTTCCTTCCTTCCTCTCCCTTCCTTCCTTCCTCTCCCTTTCTTTCTTTCTTTCTTTCTTTCTTTCTTTCTTTCTTTCTTTCTTTCTTTCTTTCTTTCTTTCTTTCTTTCTTTCTTTCTTTCTTTCTTTTTCTTTCTCTCTCTCTTTCTTTCTTTCTTTCTTTTTTCCTCTCCCTTCCTCTTCCTTCCTTCCTTCCTTCCTTTCTTTCTTTCTTTCTTTCTTTCTTTTTCTTTCTTTCTTTCTTTTTCTTTCTTTCTTTCTTTCTTCTTTCTTTCTTTCTTTCTTTCTTTCTTTCTTTCTTCTCTCTCTCTCTTTCTTCCTTCCTTCCTCCCTCCCTCCCTCCCTTTCTTTCTTTCTTTCTTTCTTTCTTTCTTTCTTCTTTCTTTCTTTCTTTCTTCTTCTTTCTTTCTTTCTTCTTCTTTCTTACTGAATTACCATGAGATACAGTTACAAGACTTTCATGTTTGAGTATCAATCATACAATGAACACCCATCCCTCCACCATTGCACATTCTCTCTCCACCACCAATGTTCCTGGTATCCCTCCCACCACTCCCATCCCGCCCCTCCCCCTGCCCCCGTAGCAGACAATCTCCCCCACACTCTCTACTTTTGGTCGTTATGGTTTGCACTATAGATACTGAGAGGACATCACGTTTAGTCTTTATCTACTCTCAGCACACATCTCCCATCCCAAACAACCCCTCCAACCATCACTGACTCAGTGACCCCTTCTCTATCCCAGCTGCCTTCTCCCCCAGCTCACGAGGCAGGCTTCCTGCTATGGGGCAATATTCCTGGCCCTTGTCTCTACTGTCCTTGGGTGTCAGTCTTATGTTATTTTATATTCCACAAATGAGTAACCCAGTGCTCTCAAAGAAAATACTTTCATAGTTGCTATTGGTGGGTCCTTGTTTTTTGTTTTTTTGTCTTTGTTTTTGTGTTTTCAAGGATTTCTCCATTTCTTCCAAACACCTCCCACTAGATTCCAGGAGTGGCCAGGTCCACTCAGAGTTCCTTGAAGCTGGTGATGTCATCTGATTCCCCCAGTTAGAGGGCTTTGGGAGAGCTGGTGATAGGAGGTGGCTGTTAGCCCTCTCGAATCCGCCCTTGTTTCTCCAGGAGAAGCCAGGAGACCTTGCATAGCTGCTGACCCGACAGAGGTTGGCTGCATGCAGGACACGCTCCTTCAACCCTGCACTCTCACTCCGGGTCCCTCCGCAAATGTGTTGATGAAACATTACCAACTGGGTTTTGAAAGAAAAACAAAAAACGATTCCATTTTCCAGACATCCCTCCCTCTACAGTGTAGGGCTCTCGGACCCTTTCTGAAGTCGTTCTACAATGCGTAAACGTTTGTTTTTTTCAAAGATGATTTTCAAATATATATATAAAAGGGCTGGAGCAATAGCACAGCGGTTGGGTGTTCGCCTTTCATGCAGCCGACCCGAGTTCGATTCCTCCGCCCCTCTCGGAGAGCCCGGCAAGCTACCGAGAGTATCTAGCCTGCACGGCAGAGCCTGGCAAGCTACCTGTGGTGTATTCAATATGCCAAACACAGTAACAATAAGTCTCTCAATGAGAGACGTTACTGGTGCCTGCTCGAACAAATCAATGAGCAACTGGATGACAGTGACAGTATATATATATATATATATATATATATATATATATATATATATATATATATATAAAAGGAGGGCGTA